>NW_005200730.1:242668-286947 GCF_000372725.1 Emiliania huxleyi CCMP1516 | reverse complement strand
AGCCCGTCGAGGCCCTCGACGAAGGCTGCCCTGCCGCCGTAGGAGAGGGTGCCCGACGCGACGCACAGCTTGCCGCCGTCCGCGCCGAGGCTGGCGAGCGGACGCGTGGGGCGGTAGGTCGCGGAGACGACGTAGAGCGGCTGCTCGACGACGACTCCGTTAGGCGCCGTCCAGCCGGGCGGCTCGACGCGCTTGAGTCGGAAGAGGGTGTTTGGCGGGAAGACGGCGTAGATGCCCGGCTTGATCACGACGCAGCAGTGCAGCCCGTGCTCGTCTTCGGGCGCAGAGTCGAAGCGGACGACCGGCGAGTCCTGCGGCTCGAAGGAGACGTTGCCGGCCGCGTTCCGGTGGTAGACAGCGTGGCCGCAGCTCGTGAAGGCGCTCGCGCCGGTGCCGAAGTCTGCGGCGACAAGCGACGAGGAGCAGACGCCGCAGAAGCCGGTCGAGTCTGGCACCGTCAGCCTCTCCCAGGCAGGGTCGCTGTTTGCGAGCGAGTTGAGGCCGCGCAGATTGGTGAAGGTGGGCGCAAAGTCGGAATCGCCCGCATCGCCCTGTCGCAGCGCCTGCGCGACGATGGCGTCGCACAGCGCGAAAGTGGAGCCGGCGTACCGCCTGTCCCGCTCGCGCAGCCGCCGCGCCAGCGCCCACCGCTTGCTCGTGAGACACGCGTACGCCTCCGCCTCGTGCCTATGGAGAGGCTCCGAGGAGATCTAGGGAAGGGTCATGGAGACACGCGTAACGCCTCCGCCTCGTGCCTCGGCGCGCCCAGCGCCACCAGCGGCGCGATGTCGCTCCCCTCGAGCTTCGAGAGCCACTTGGAGAGCGGCTCATGCTCTGCCACCCACGCCGCGTCCCGCGTGACTCCGCTGACCCGCGCGGCGCCGGACTGCTCCAGGTTCTCCGCGTAGAGCTCGGCCCACTCGGACCGCCACGCGCCTGGGAGGGTTGAGAGAAGGCTCAGGGGAGGCTCTCTCCGCGTAGAGCTCGGCCCAAGCTAACACGTGCCCAAGCCACGGCCCGCCAGTGCTTCTCTCTGCTCTGAGAGGCTCTATCGGACCGCGCCTCCGTCGTCGGGCGGAGGGAGCAGCTCGGAGAGGGCGACGAGGTGGCCGGCGCGAGTGGAAGGCGCAGCCGCCTCTACCACGGACTCGAGCGCGGAGAAGGCCGCCGCCTGCGCCGCAGGAAAGCCAAGGAGCACCTCGCGGAGATTCGTGACCACCTCTTCTCTGCCGCCGCGGTCGGCCGAGGCGGCAGCGGCAGCAGCGGCGGCAGCGTGTGAGGCAACCTCAGCCAGCCGTGCCAGCAGCGCCGCCGTGGCCGCGACAGCAGCACCTGCCGAGTCGTCCTGAGGATCGTCCTCCTGCACTGCGGCCGCTTGCGCGGATAGAGCGGCCGCTCTCTCCCCGAGGCTGGCCCCACGCAAGAGCTCGAGCGCGACGGCGGTGCACGGGTCCTTTGGCTGCTCGGCCAGCGCCTTGCCGACCGCTTTGCCAAGGCGCAGCTCAAGCGGGCCGCGCCAGCAAGACAGGTACTCCTCCACGGAGCCGGCGGCAGCGCAACCCGTCGGCATTGCTCCCACGGACGTCGGCATTGTCACGGCGACTCGCACAGTAACAACTCCTTGAAAAAGAATTTTACAAACTGAAAAAGAATTTTACCACGATACCTGTGTGAAACACATTATTATGATTCGATCGACGATTCCAGTCTCGTCGCGCTTGGCGGCGGAGCGGCGGAGTGAGAGGCGCCTGTGCATGCGGCCGAGAGGCGCCGTCGTCATGCAGGAGCCGGCGCGTCGAGCAGGGCCAGCACCGGCAGCGCGGCCGTCGACAAGGTAGCGACAAGGAAGAGAGCGGCGCTTTCGGCACAGGGCTGACGAAGAGAAAAGACGCCGGCGGCGGGCGGAGGCGATCAAGGCGCGAAGAGGGCCAGGTCACGGCGACTTCGCCGGACGGCGCGGCGAGAGGATCTGGCTGGCGGACGGCGATAGGTGGTCGGCGAGCGTCGAGCACTCTGTGGCCAGACTCAGATGCTTACAAGAGGGTGTCGGGTGAGAGGGAAAGGGCTGGCCCACCGCGGGTAGGGTTGCCGTGCGTGTGGTAACACTGTTTGAAATGGGTGATGTTCATCTTCACAGCAGTGCCTGAAATGAGTTCTTTTTGCGGGTCTCAGAGCGTCTAGCGAACGAAAGCTGAGGAAGGAACAAAAGGCAACGGGGAGAAAGCGAGAGCCAGAGCCGGGTCCATCCCAGAGAGAGCGACGAAAAAAGCGGGACACGCCTTTCGGTCACTTGAGCGGCCTTCAGGGCATCGAGGAGCTCTTTGTGCCGGCGCGACATCTTGACACCGCGCCTGTTTCTGTAGACAGCGCCGAACTCCCTGCCAAGTACAACGCCCCGCGGATAGAGCCGTACTTGCCCCGGGTGTTTGCCCCGCGTCTGAGAGCTCCGTGAGGCGTGTTTTGCCGATTTTTTGTCTCTCGAGGTCTCGCGGGAAATTAACGGCTGCGGCAGGGGCTGGCGTGGCTCCTCACATCGCGCAAACATGCCAGCTCTTTGGTCTGGTTGAGGCGCGTCTTCCATCACGTCTGTCGTCTCCCATTTGGCCCCCTACCTAAAACTAACAGCGTACTAAACAGCGCTCGCTGCTGAGATATTCCGACAGACAGGGGAAAGGGATGCCAGCCAGTGCACGTCGTGCTGTGAGCCGAACCAGAGCGTGGAGGGCACTCACATTCACGCTGTCCGACCCTCCACTCACATTCACCCCTCAGCGACGAAGGGTGTCCGGAGCCCCCCCCCCCCCCCCCGCCCACCCGCGACGGCTCCAGATACTCGGTAGGTTGGGGCCGGTGGCACTGCGACACGCCAAGCCCCAGTGGCTGGCGGCACGCCGGCGAGAGGAGCGAAGCGCGCACAGAACACTGCGCGGGCCGGAGACCAACGCGTTTCAGACCCCCCCCCCCAACACGCGAGCCCCGAGGTACCTGTTCGTCGTGCTGCACACAGCTGCACACCTATTGCTCGCGCAGCGAACGCGCGCCGGCCCCGCGCCCTTGCCGACCGGGGCTCGAGAGACTCAACGCAGCTCGATCGAGAGGCTCAGAACCGCCCGATGCCGCGCTCCTCGCACACAGCCACCAGATCGGGCTGCTCCTCGTTGTCGCCCACCCAGAGCTCCTGCACGCGAGGGGAGGGGTGATGAGTGTTGGGTGGGGAGCTGTGCTAGGAGGTGTGTGGCAGGGTGGTCTCTCTGTTGCGCCTTCAAGCTCGGGGCGCCCCCCTCCTTGAGGGCGGCGGCCAACGCCTCGCAGCCCTCGTCGCCAATCTGGTTGCGGTTGAGAGCGAGCATCTCGAGCCGCGGCGCTGCACCCTCCTTGAAGGCGGCAGCCAACGCCTCGCAGCCATTTTCGCCAATCTCGTTCTCGGTGAGAGAGAGCATCTCGAGCCTAGGCGCTGCCCCCTCCTTGAGGGCGGCGGCCAGCGCCTCGCACCCCTCGTCGCCAATCTGGTTGTCGTCGAGCGAAAGCTTCTCGAGCTGCGGCGCCCCTTCCTTGAGGGCGGCGGCCAGCGCCTCGCAGCCCTCCTCGCCAATCTGGTTGCTGTAGAGATTGAGCTCCTTAAGACGCGGCGCCCCTTCCTTGAGGACGGCGGCCAGCGCCTCGCAGCCCTCCTCGCCAATCTGGTTGTCGTCGAGACGGAGCGTCTCGAGCCGCGGCGCTGCCCCCTCCTTGCCGAGGGCGGCAACCAGCGCCTTGCAGCCCTCATCATCAATCTCGTTGTAGCCGAGATTGAGCGTCTCGAGCCGCGGCGCTGCCCCGCTCGCGAGGACCTCCGCCAGCTGCGCCGCCTCCGCGTCGCCCCAGCCGAGGCCGTAGTAGCCCAGCTTGGTCGCCTTGCCGAACTGCTCCTCGAAGGCGGCCTCGTACAACCGCTGCACCAGCGGCTTGTCGTCCTTGCCGTTGGTGAAGGTCTTCGCCTCCAGCTCCGCCGCGAAGGCAGACGGCAGCAGCGGAGGGCGCCGGCCGCCATCCCGCTTGCAGTCGCCGATGAGGCTGCGGTAGTCGTACTCGTTGTCGTCGCGCATCAAGCCGAGGTCGAGCGCGCGGGCGCCGTCCTTGGTCCCCAGGCTCGCCAAGCTGTTCTCGAGGTAGCACCAGCCCCGGTCAAAGTACTTGGCCACGTTGGTGCCCTCGGCCTGCTCCTCCGCCTTGTGGACGTCCGGGAAGGAGGTCAGCCGCAGCACGATCGTGTGCGGGTGGGAGTAGAGCGTGCCGAGGCAGCCAAGCCCCTGCTTGAAGAGCGCGTTCTGCTCCTCGGTGCGCATGACGCCGTTGGGGGCGTCGGGGTGCTGGTGCAGCGAGCCAAAGTCCCAAAAGACGCCGAGCCGTGTGATGAAGGGAGAGGTGAGCAGGGCCTCGAGCGCCTTTGCAACGCGGGCGAGGTTGGCTCCGCGCGGGTCGGGGTGGCTTGGTGTCAGCCACGGGCTGGAGAGCGCGGCGACAGGCAAGTCGACGAGGTCGTGGAGCAGCAGCTGCTGCTCAAGCGTGAGTTTGGGAGAGGGAGTGGTCGCCTCGACGAGGTCGGCGAGGGAGAGAAAGGCCTCTTTGGGCAGCGCCTGGCGGTGTGTGAGGACGCCGCCTGCCTCGGCGCGGCCGATGATCCACTGCGCGTCGAGGAGGGCGACGGCGCCGCTCGCGAGGACCGGCTCCAGGTCGCCACCACCGCGCTTGCGCCACTCCTCCAGCTTCGTCTCGCTCACGCCGCGATCGGTGGCGGAGGGGAGGGCGGCGGCCGGCGGCGCGGCGTTATCGGCGGGTGTCGGGGCGTCGCGTTCGACAGCGGGAGGGCCAGGCAGCTCCTCTGTCGGGCTCTCGACGCGGCTGGAAAAGCAAGCCATCGTGAGAAGGCGAGACGCCGCCCCCACTTTTGGTTTCCACTTTTGGTCGACCACCTGACCGAGCTGCGAAACAACGGCGTCCAAAACCTGCCGCTCTTTTTCCGTTTGTCTGACCCTGCAAGTCGGTTTTCTTTGCGAGAAAAATGGCTCGCGAGGTGGGAGGTGCTAGTATGAGCCCGCTGAGGCGCAGTGCTCTTGCAGAGGCGGTTAGTGGTGCACTAACCCCGAGAAACCCTTCGGATCACTCCTCATCGCAAACCCTGTCAGCAGTCCTCCTCCGGGAATGTACGTAAGAGCCAGGGGATTGAAAATTCGTTCCCTTGGGTTGTCCGTTTTCTTTCTTTCTTTCTTTAGAATCACAATTTCAAGACGACCAAGGGTTAGGGTGGGCGACGGCTAGCACCACACTCCTCTCCTTAAAATCCCTGTGTGGTGGCGGCGTGCCGCCCTTCCATCCCTCCCTTGGGTTGTCTGGTTTCTTTCTTTCTGTCTTTACATTCACTCAACAGGCAAAGCGCGGACGAAGCCGTCGTTCTCGCAGAAGCATGGTCGAGAAAAAGAAATTTACGAGCAAACTCCTCGCACGACTCGACCGCCCTCGCCGCAGGAGCGGCCGCACACTGCTCGGTACCCCCCCTGCACATCTAAAGCCATGGCCGACCCCCCCCCCCAGCAGCAGCGCTCTGCTGCTGGGGGGGTCGGGACCCCCCCCCCCCCCCCCGCAGGAGCGCTCTGCTGCTGGGGGGGGGGGTGCTGGCATCTCTGTTACCGACAGCTGTAAGTAAGTACGGTTAGCGTTCCATCGTCGGCGAGGTGCTGGATATTAAATGGCTTGAGGGCGAGCCGCATGGCTTCCACCACGTCGCTGCCCGCCATTGCGGCGACGCGTCGCGGCGGACCTGACAGTTTTGCCGCGCGACGGGCCGCGCGCGCGTTTCGAACGAAAAGAAAAGTCAAGCTCAGTCGATCGATTTCGACGAGCGAGCGATCCGAGGATCGAGCGGGGGACCGATAGGCTAGAGAGATCAACGCTGATCGATCAACGTCAGCCGAGACGCCCGAGTGAGTGGCTCACTATACACGGCTTTTAGTGGTAGTACAAGATAGAATCACGACCATGGTCACAAGTCTTTAGTAAAACGCCAGCACTCGACACGACGAAGGTGTATTGAAAAATTCGTCTTGTCCTTTCGCCTGCGGAAAAGCGTTCAGGGACCCCATTCGTGTCCCCGCCCGCCGGTCTCAACTCGATTCATCTAGCGCATCGGACCCTCCGCTCTCCCCGCTCAGCACCGCAGCACCATGGCAAGCACCCCGCAGAAGGGACGCGGCTACTTCGTGAGCTGCCCTGCAGCCCCCATACTGCACCGCCGTCCCAGGCACTCCTGAATCGCCCCACGCACCTCTGTCCACACAGGGCGAAATGGCGGAGACGCCGGGCGGCAACCAGACGCCGGGCAAGGCGTCCAAGAAGCTCAAGGACTCCAAGTTCGGCGAGACGATCGTCGAGGAGGTGCGCTCCCGCTACACGGCCGCCCTCTCTCACCTTCCTGACCCCGCGTTGCGCCTCCTTCAGAACCAAGTGAGCGTGACCGTCATGCTGACCGGCGTCGCCCTCGTCGAGATGGGCTACGACAAGGAGCTGCGGGTGTGAGCCTCCCCCCCTCCCCTTCCCCATCTGGGCCCGTCCTGATCCCCAGTTCCCGTCGGAGTAGGACGCGCTCCAGGCCGGCATGTACGAGATGGCCGAGGCGCAGGGGTGCATCAACACGTACCTGCCGCAGCATGTGACGCGGAACCGGATTCTCGACTTTCAGGGTGAGACGTGGAACAGGTGGAAGGACAAGCGCGAAATGGAGCGGCCCAACAAGAACTATGTGCGCCTCCCCGGCGCAGAGGGGCCCCCGGAGGGATGCTCAACCGCTCCACGCCACGCCGCTTGCGGCGGTCCTCTTCCCAGCTCCGAGGGCGGGTGCGTTATTTCCAGAGTCCAGAGCGAACTCCGAAACCGAACGAACCGCGAGTTCACCGAACCAGTTCATGAACCAGTTCACCAGTTCACCCGCGAACTCGAAGGGCTGGCCCTGACCCTGGGGGGTGCGCGGTCGCACGCGCAAACTGAGATTTCTTTCTTCTTACATCCAGGGCCGAAGGCGAAGAAGAAATAATTTCTTTATTCCACGGTGCCAACAACTCTCTCTTTACGACGAGCGCTCCCATGCCTGGCCGACCAAAATCTGGCTCGGCCGACACCCGGCGCGGACGCGCTTCAACGGCGCCACAGGCTGCGCCGCTCGCGCTGCCGAAAAAGATCGAGACAGCGGCAACGGACGGCAAGGCGGGCGTGGTGCAGACGTGGCTCGCCGGGGACGGGCAGGTTGACGCGACGTGCGTGCATCGCGGTGTGAGTGGCTGTACGCTCCTGCTGATCGCCGCCGGACACGGTCACAAACAGCTGGTCGAGGTTCTGCTGAAGCGGGGCGCGAAGCCGGACGCGCAAAACAGCATCGGCACTACGCGTAGTGCACTGATAACCGCCGCCATCAACGGCCACGTGAAGGTGGCCGAGACGCTGCTGCAGCACGGGGTGGAGATCGACCTGCAGGACGGCAACGGCCACACTGCGCTCACGAGCGCCGCCTACTACGGCCACCCTGTCGTCGTGCTCCAGTTGCTGCGGGCGGGCGCAGACATGGCGTTGCGCACTGCGGCGGGCAAGACGGCGCTGCAGATCGCCAAAGAGAAGGGTCACACCGAGTGCGTCGCCGCCGTCAAGACGTTTCTCGGCGAGGTGGCGGCGGTCGAGGCGGGCGGCGCGGGGGCAGGCAGCGCTTCGGGCGGCAGCAGCGGGCCTGTTCCCGAGGAGATCGGCGCGGCGGGCGGCGCGGGGGCGGACGGCGATGCCGCCTCGGGCAAGGGGGCAGCGGCAGCACCAACTGCCGCGTCCTCTTCTGGCGGCGTGGACGCCGTCCCCGAGGAGGTCGTGGAGGCGGCTAGGCAAGACGACGAGGCGACGGTGCTGGCGTGGCTCGACGGCGGTGGGCGGATGGATGCGACCTTCACTGTGAAGGGTGCGAGCGGCTTTACGCTGCTGATGTTCGCCGCCCTCCACGGCCACGAGCGGCTGGCCGCGACGCTGCTGCAGCGTGGCGCTTCGGTCCACTTTGCGCTGATGTTCGCTGCCCTCAACGGCAACGAGCGGGTGGTCGACTTGCTGCTGCGGCACGGCGCGGAGATCAACCAGCAGGACAACGAGGGCGAGACCGCGCTGATGATCGCCGCCGGCATGGGACACCCCACCGCTCTCCACTGCCTGCTGCGGGCGGGCGCCGACACGAAGCTGCGCTCGGCGGCTGGCTGCACAGCGCTGCAGATTGCCAAGAAACAGGGCAACGCCGAGTGCGTGCGCGCCTTTGAGGAGCATGCGGCGGCCAAGGCGGCGGCAGAGAAGGCGGCGAAGGAGGCGGCGTGGGCTGCGGGGGCGGCGGAGAGGGCGGCGGAGCGGGCGGCGGCGGAGGCGGAGGCGGCGCGGCACGCCGAGGAGCTGCTGTCGGAGGTCGAGGCGGAGAAGCGCGCCAAGGGCAAGAAGGGCAAGAAGAAGAAGAAGAAGGGCGGCGGGAGCGGCGGCGCTGGGCCGTCGCAGGAGCCCGAGGCGCCGGCGGAGGGTGCAGAGGCGCCATCAGAGGGTGCCGAGGTGCTGTCGGAGGCAGCCGCAGCCGAGGCCGCGAAGAAGGCCGAGGAGGAGAAGAAGGCCGAGGAGGCGAGATTGATCAGGCTTCTCGAAAGTTGTCACGAGGAGAGGATCCGGCTCGGCATCACGGCGGAGAGCCAGGCAGCGGCTTTAGCTGAGATGGTCGAGGCGGAGCGGTTGGCCGAGGAGGCGGAGGAAGAGGAGGCGGAGGCGGAGGCGGAGGAGGAGGAAGCCGCGGCCGAGGAGGAAGCCGCGGCCGCGGCACTTGCGGCAGCTGAGGCGGCCACGGCGGCAGCTGAGGCGGCGATGGCCGCCGCAAAGGCGAGGCGCGCGGCCGCTGCGAGGGCCAAGGCGGCCGCTGCAAGGAAGGCGGCGGACGCGGCCCAGCGCTCATAGAGAGCCGCTGAGAGCAGTACATGACGCGCGCATCTGGCACCGGCTGACGCCCGTCAGCCCCACGCCGCCCCGCCTTCGGGCGCTTCGGCGTCGCGCAGCGGAGGCGGCGGCGTCTCGACCCGACGCCGCGTGAGGCAGGCGGACTTGCGCTCGCGGGAGTGGCTCAGGGAGCACGGGGCGGCGGCGGCGGAGGAGGGCGGGTAGACTCCCTCCCACGTCAGTTCTCGGTGAAGTCTGTTGCGTTTCCCAGCTGGCCTCGGAGGCGCATGCAGGACGTTGGCGAGATGAGTGACTCTCCCAAAAGCCAAATTCCCAAAAGCGATTGCTGAAAATCCGCCGGCGCCTCCGCCCCCGACGCGACGGATTGGACGTCGGAGTGAGGAGCAGGGGGCCCGACTTTTTGGAGGAGGCGCAGCTTTCTCGGAGCAACAGTCGGGGGTAATTCTATTGTCACACTGTGCCGTCCGGGAAGGACTTCTCTCAGCAGGCCGAGCCCCGAGCGCCGTGGCGTCGCGCGCTGCTCACGGGACCACACGGCGGGCGCCGCATCGCCATTGGCGTTCGCGGCGGCGAACACCCCCCCAAAATTCGTTGTCACCTCGATACTAACAAAGACTATGGTACTATCTCAACGCGCATCCCACTCCCCCGTTCCTCGGACTTCCTGATCCTCCCACCGCTTTTTCAACGCTGATCGATCAACGTCAGCCGAGACGCCCGAGTGAGTGGCTCACTTTACGGCTTTTAGTGTGGTAGTACAAGATAGACTCACGACCATGGTCACAAGTCTTAAGTAAAACGCCAGCACTCGACACGACGAAGGTGTATTGGGCTCGAAGGCGCGGTGAACACAGCCGCCTCGAGCGTACCGCTAAAACACGAGCCGAGGTGGGAGGGGGCGGCGGCGGCGAAGAGGCGGGAGCCGGGAGAGCTGGGTCCAATGCCCTCTGCTGCTGGGGGGGTCGGGACTAGGTCGGGACCCCCCCCCCTAGCAGCAGGGATGACTTTAGATGTGCAGGGGGGGTACAGAATCAGCACGCTGTGGCCAGTGCCAGAGTGGAGGACGGCAGATTTATTTATATCCCGGGACCCTGAGGGAGGGTGTAGAGGATGTAGAGTGTAGAGCGCTGTAGCGGAGCTGTAGAGCTGTAGAGCGCTGTAGAGCTGTAGAGCTCTACATCCATCGCGTGACGAACTGCGTGCCTTGTAGAGCGATGTAGAGGCGCTCTACAACGTGAAATCTCTACAACAAACTCTACATCGTAACCGGCGAAGGAGGCACGGCCGCTCTCCGACATGAGGCGCGTTGCACTTGCCAGTGCTGCCCTGGCCTTCTGTCTGCCCGCCCAATGGGTGGCAGGTGCCTCTGCTGCTGTGGCATGCCTCACGGCTGCGACTGGCCGGCGCCTCGGCGCGTCAGCTCAGCTCGGCGTAGCGATAGTGGCCAGCGCAACTCGCCTGGACTCAACGCTCAGCCAGGAGCTCCCGCACGCGCGCGCTGGCGCGAGTCATGGCGCATGCAACGCGCAGCAATGCTCGCCTCGCCTCGCGCAAATGCGACCGTCCTCGCAGCCGACAGTCCACCGCCTGCTAAAGAAGCACAGCGACGAATGCGGCACCGGCGACGCATGGCAGGCTGGTCATGACGCAGTTATAGGGTGTTGTGTGCCGTCAGAGTGACGCTCTGTGTGTCAGGGATAGTCAGGGCCGTCCATCAGAGCTCCAGTAAGCTCGGAGACACCCCATTAGCGCGGCTCGACCTCTTTGAGTCACTGCCTTCCCGGCGGTTTGGCTGTAGAGCCTCTACAACAAACTCTACAGCAAAATCGCGCTCTCTACATCGCTCTCTACATCGGACTCACATCGTCACGCGCCGGATGTAGAGCTCTACAGCTCTAGAGCTCTACAGCTCTACAGCGCTCCAGAGCGCTCTACATCTCTACAGCTCTTTACAGCGCTCTACACTCTACATCCTCTACACCCTCCCTCACGCCTCAGCCGGGACCTCCATAAAAAGAAATCACGCTGCGCCAACAAGGTCCAAGGTGCCCCGGGCTAGCACTTTGTTTCTACCTGTCGGTTAGTGCCAGTGCGCGCCAGTCCCGTGCCCAGTGTCGTGCGAGGGAGTTTTGTTGTAAAATTCTACATCTAAGCTCAGCTATAGCCGGGGCACAACAGCCACACACGACACGGCAAAACGTACCTCAAAAAGAATTAGAATAAACCCTCCTCTTATACACGGCTTCAATCTTCAATCATAAAATAAGATGGAAAAAGATATTTAAACAATACTCGCCAGCGCAAGCCTGCAGCCTGCCAATCTCGCACGGACACGCTCGTGATTAAAAGCGACGCGTGTCGCGATCTGGAGGGAGGAGGCAACGGGCCATCTCGTCAGTGCTGGTCTACTTTCTGCCAAAAAGGCCGCCCTTCTTCTTCTTTGCGACCGGCGGCGATCCTCCCGCCGCGCTCTTCGCACCCGGGGCGAGCGCCCCTTTCATCGGCGTGCCCTTCGGCGCCTTGTCCGCCGCGGCGCTCGCCTTGCCCGCATCATAGAGCGGGCTCCCCACCAGCGGCGGGCCCTGGAACTCCTCCTGCTTGCTCCGCGGCGGCGCGCCGAGCGGCCGCCCTCGCTCCGGCGACGTCGCCTCGCCTCCGTCGGGAGCGGCGCCGTGCAGCTCCGCGAGCTCCTCCTCGAGCTGCGCGACGTCGATGTCGTCGTCGATCGCGGCGAGCATCAGGTTTTGCGACCGCTCGTCGAGCATGACTGAGAGCGGCAGACAGGGGCAGGGGCGGTGGCAAGCTGTGGCACCACCCCCGGCGTGATAAGGCACGCGAGGTGGGGGTGCTCTGAGGGAGAGGGAGGGGAGGCGGGAGAAGGAAGAGGAGGATTGTTTGCTACTACCGCGAGTCGCGCCTCGGCTCGCTCTGGGCACTGGCGCTGAGGCCGCCCGCGCCAGTCGTTGGCTCTTGGCGTCCGCCCCACCGCCCGCCCCGGTCGTGGCGACCGCCGCCTTTCGGTACTGCGGAGCAGCGGCCGCGTTGGAGGCAGCCGCCGCCGCCGAACTCCTAAGCGGCTTAGCGGACTCCGCCGGGGACGGGCTAACGTCGCGGCGCTCAGAGGCGCGAGGCGAGGCGCCCTTGGAGGAGCGAGCGGAGTCGTCGGGGGAGGCGCCTGTCGCACGCGAGAGGATCAAACGGCGGGCGGCGCTGAGGCTAGCTTAGGGTAGGGGTGGTAGGAGGGAGCGAGCGCAGAGGGGTGCTGTGACGGGGTGAGCGACGCGCGCCATTATCGCCACTGGACGTGCGGTGCCCCTGCGTGAGTGCCGCCGTCGCCATGTACGGTCGCGTCGGGTGCGGTCGGGACTTGTTGTCCTTGCCGTTGGCGATGACTTGCTGGCGGAGCCTGGCGCTCTCCGCCAGAGCTTCCGCCAGCGCCGCCTCCGCCGCTGCGAGCTCCGTGCGAATCAGGTGGATGGCGACCGAATCGGCGACGGCCCGCTCCTCGACTGCAAACGCGATCCGCTCCTCCACATTCGCGTACGCCGACTTGACGGTGGAGCTTGTTTCGCGGTAGACGGCCTTGAGGATCGATGGTGAGAAGGCCGGGATCGGCGAGTCTCGGCTGTGATTGCTGCACGGCTGCTCTTTGGCCGGAGGCGACGGCTCCTCCTCCTTGGCGGCGGCGGGATCGCCGGACGATGTGCGGCCCATGAGGCCGCCAAACATGTTGAGGAAGGGGTTGCTGCTGCCCTCGGAGGACATTTGGGCGGCGAGAGCTCCGCAGCGATCCTTGTTCGCAGAGCTCGCACCTGCGTTCTGTGTGTACAGCGTCTCACCCGCGGCTTCCCCCCCTCTCTGTAAAGCGCATTATTTTTCTTTTTCCTAGGATCCTTTTTCTTTCTGACTCTCACCCGGGACAGTCACAATGCTGCGGACCGCCCTCTCGCGCTCGTCGGTCGCCCGCTCGGCCGCCTCGCGCGGGCTGCCCCGCGCCGCGGCGCCGCGGCTCGCTCGCGGCCTCGCCTCCGACGCGGACGGCGAGGACGGCGTCCACGTCGACATGGTGGCACGCATGTGGTCGTGCAAGGCGCGGCCGCTGCGGCCGCCGCGTCCGCCGCTCCGAGCGCCGGCTGTCGCCTCTCACCGCCCGCCTGCCTCCCGCGCAGGTCAAGGACGACCCGGGCGCGTACCAGATGGACCTCGTCTTTGACAGCTTCATTGACAAGGCCTCGCAGGTGGAGGGCGTGGTCGGCGCGTCGCGGCTGCTGTGCAAGTCGTACTGGGACTACAAGCTGATCCTAAAGTTCGAGGAGACGGGCGCGCTCAAGAGGTACCTGGCCGAGAATGGCGAGCACGATGCGCTGATGAGGGAGTACCTGCCCCAGATCGAGAAGCTCACCATAGACGGAAAGGTGCACCAGCAGAGCTTTGTTTACGACGACATCGAGTGAGTGCCTCCCGCCTGGCGCCGCGGCGTACGTGGCGCGCAGGGCGTCCAGGAGCAGGTCGAGAATTCGCACTGCAGCGCGCCCGCAGGCGCGTCCATTCGGAGAGTAGCGCCGCCGCTGCGTCTAGGGCCGGGGCTGGCCATCGCTCCATTCTCTCCCTCGCGTGAGCGCACCATAATGGGTTTTTCTTGTGCAGATGGCTACATTGCCCCGAGAAAAAAGGCCGACCGCCGGTTGCCGCGAAACATCTCGCGCCGCGAGACAGAAGCGAGACTGCGGTCGCCACGCCCGCGCACTTGAGCCAGCTAATCATGAAGAGCAGCCTGAAGAGCAGCCTCGTATCACGGTCTGCGCTGCTTCGCTCGCTCGCGCTCGGCACGGTCTTCACGGCCACGCGTCGGCCTGCGATCGCCGCCTACACCATCGTCCCGACCGGCTCGGTCCGCGACAAAACCGCCCGGCTCGCCGAGGTCGAGAAGCTCTACGCCAAGACGCCCGACGACCCTTACGCGTTTGGCGAGAAGGCGCAGCTGGAGTACGACATCCGGCAGCTGGAGCAGAACACCAAGTTCGTCGCCTCTACCCGCGAGCAGGTGCGCGCCGGCTCGACCCGCTTCCTCCAGCGGCTGCGCGTCCCGGTCGACGACATGCGCGAGGCGGTGCAGTTCTGGAGGGAGGGGTGCGGCGCGCTGGTGCTGAGCACGCGCATCGTGGATGGGGCGAACGTGACGGTGGTCGGCTTCGGCCCCGAGTCGCTGCGGCGCGACGACGGCGCCAAGTTCGCGCTCGAGCTCGTCGAGTCCTCCGAGCCGGCGCCGATGGGAGGCGAGCACGCGCTGCAGTACGTGCAGCTGGCGATGCCCGTCTTCCGGCTGTCGCGCGTGATGGCGGCGGGCGGGAAGATCGAATCGGCGTACGGCTGGACGCAGCTCACCGCGCCGGGCGGGCTCCCCCTCCGCGTGCGGATCGACGAGTCGCGACGCGACCCGTTTGAGTTTGTCGCGGTGCGCGTCAGCGCGATGGGCGCGGCGGTCGAGCACTTCACGCGGCTGGGGATGGCGGCGGGCAAGCCGCAGGAGGGGAGGAGGCTGCGCAAGAACCTCGGCCTCGACTCGCTCCTCTCCTCCAACTCGCTCCTCGAGGAGAGCGCCGCCGCCGCGCGCCGCCGCCCTCCCGCCCCCCTCGCCGCCGCCACTTTTGGCCGCGACTTGCAGCCGTGCGCGCGCCGGCCGAGCCCCGCGCCCCGAGCCCTCGCCTTCAGGAGGGCGACGCGTTCGAGCCGGAGCGCGAGATCGGCTCCGTCTACGTTGGCTACGGCGACCCGCAGAGCAACACGGGCCTGCTGCTGCTGCCGCCCCTGCCGGGCAAGCGGCCAAAGCCGTCGCTCGGGGCGCAGGGCCAGCCCGAGCCGACGCTGCGCGCGGTCGGCGCGCCGCCCGCCTCCGCCTCCGCCACGGAGCGGAGCCCGGACGGGCTGCCGGTCCGCTTCGAGGACGAGGACGCGTACGAGGGGTCGCTGAAGGCGGAGCGGGCCGCCGCCTAGAGACGGAGGAGTCGCCACTCGCCAGCGAGCGGGTGGGAGTGGAGGAGGTTTGTTTGGGGTGGTGGGAGTGGGTTAGCGCGGAATGGCCCAGGTAGCGAGGTAGGCAGGGACCAGGGAGGCCGCTCCCAACCTTTCACACGGCTTCAAACGTCGCCCTTCAACAAACGGCTTTACAAGATGAAAAATGCACCCTCCACCCCCAGTGCCCAGTGCCCAGAGGCCAGAGCCTATTGCGTATTGGTATTGCCTATAGTCTATCTGACAACTACATTGAGCTGATGTGTGATGAGAGGTGCCGTGACCCGTTTGCCGCCCTGCGGGAGGACGCGAGAATCGAGAATAACGGAGAAAAGACAAGTCGAGCGTAGGCGTGTTCAGGAAAGAAATGCAGCGCTCGATCTCTTTGAATGGCTCGACCTCTTCGACCTTCCCGACTCTCTCCAGCCAACCACGATGGCGGCCTCCCTCCTCTCATCCGAGCTCCTTTCATCGTGCGACTGGTTTGATGACGAGCAGCAGTCCGACGAGGTCGTCGTGTTCAACGCGGCGGCGCCCGCAAACAAGACGACAGCGGCCGAGAACGCGGCAAAGGCCGCCCGGCGCGGGGTGAGCAAGAGCAAGAAGCGCGGCGCGCTCAGGGAGGGTGAGGCGGCGCCGCAGTGGCGCAAGCCGCTCAAGCAGCCCAAGGAGGTGCGCGGCGCGGGCCTCTACCGGTCAAGCCAGCCGGAGGAGGAGGAGGAGGAGGCTGACTCGCCGTGGAAGGGGCTCCCGGTGAGCAACGCCTTTGCCGTCCTCGCCTCGCCCGAAGGCCGGCGCTCGCGGCGAGCGTCGCTGGCGTCGTCAAAGGCGCCGACTCCGGCAAAGGCGCCCACGCCGGCGGCTGCACCCTCTCCCGCAAAGGAGGCGTCCCCAAAGCCGGCGGCGAAAGCTGCAAAGCCGGCGTCGCTGGTCAAGGCCAAGTCGCCGCTGAAGCCAAAAGCGGCCTCCGAGGCGAACGAGGGGACGCCCCTCAAGCGCCGGACCCGGGCGGCCGTCAAGATGGTGCAGGACGTCGTGAGTGCGGTCGTGCAGGCGCTCTCGCCCTCGATCGCCGCCTGCAGCCCTGTCAAGGCACTCGCAGCGCGGCCCCGCGCGACCCGCGTGTCGAAGCTGGCGACCTCCGCGGTGGCGGCGAAGCCCGCGGCCCCGATTACGCGGCGCTCCTCGCGACTCTCCACCAAGGCGTGAGTAAGGGGGCTGCAGCAGGGCCGCGCAGAAAGGGCCGCGCAGAACCAGCCTGTATCTAGACTGGAGGTCGAGGCGTTTGTCGCGTGAGAGCGAGTGCGGGTACAGTGCCCCCCACGCTCGTGGCATGTTGCGCATGGACTGCGGCTTGTTCAGTGTCTGGTGGACGTCTCGTGATGCCGGGTGGACTGCATTGCGCGAGACGTGCGCCCTTGAGGGGGCGGCGCCGGCGCCGGGGCGCGGGGCGGGGGGGCTGCGACGCGGGAGCCGGGACGCGCCCCGCGACGCTAGCAGAGTGTAAACTAATGATGACATGTTCCCATGTGGCTTGGTAAAACTCTATCCTAAGAGCTAAAGTTATCTCCGGAATCGATCTATTGTGACGAGATCTGAAACGCTCGCCGCTCGCGGCTCGCCGGGCACGCGCACGCGGCACGGCCCGACCCACCTCCCACGCGCCACGCCCCACGGCGGCGCGGACGACGGCGAAACCGAAAGCCGACACGCCTGACGCGCCCCACGTTTTCTCCCGCCGCGCCGCCGCCGACGCCCTAGAGAGAGGCCAGAGGACGGGAGACACGCTCGGCAGTGCAAGTGGACCAGTCACGACCCTAGTGGGAGCCCCCTGGTGCGTGTGGTGTTGTGAGGAATGAGGTCATGTCTCAGGAGGAGAAGACGATAGAGGCAGAGGACGAGGGAGGTTGGCCATGAGGTCAACGGCCTCACATCACGCCCGCCTCCCGCGCCCACGCCTGGAGGTCCAGCAGCCGGGGGACAAGCCCCAGTTGCGTGGGCACGATCCCTATCACGCGCTCGAGCAAGTCGAGCCGCAGCAGCGGCGGCTTCCCCTCCCCGTCGAGGCCAAGGATTGCTTCAAGTTGTGACATCTGACCGAGCACGCCGCCGGCGCGGCGCGAGGCATCGCCGACCGCGGCGGGAGCGGCCGCCGCGCCACCGACGCTACTGCAGGCGCCGCCGGCATGGCTCGAGCAGGGCGGCCCCCTCTCTCCCGCGGAAGCACTCACGCCCAGCGTGGCGTCCGCGAGAGGCGGCCCTCTCGCTGCCGGGTCGGCGGCAGCGGGCAGCGCCATCGCCATCTCGCCCCAGCCGCAAGCCTCGCCGTGCCGACGCGTCGCCGTCGCCGTCGGCCCGTCCAGCGAGGTCGGTGCGAGAGTGGGCCGCCCGCTTACAGAGGGATCGGGCCTCGGCGGCGCATGCGGGGCCGCGCTCTTTTCAACACCCGCCGCACCCGCCGCCGCCTCTGCTCCGCCGCCGCCGCCCGCTGTGCGCGCCTCGCCCGCGCGCGCCCAGCTGTCGTAGGGCGCTAGCATCACCTCGGATCGCGCTCGCCGCACCTGCGCCTCCGTCCCCATCAGGCTGACGAGCCGCGACTCGTCGCCCCAGCCGGGGGGGGGGCCCTCCTTGTCTAGGATGAAGATGTGCGCCCCGGTGCGCCTGCACAAGTCCCGGTACGCCGAGCCGCCCGCCCCGATGAGTCTGCCGATGTGCTCGTGCGGGTAGCGCAAGTCGACTCGCTTGCCGCCGAGCGCAGCGACCTCGGCCATCCTGCGCCCCATTGCCTGCGCGGAGACCGACCAGTCCGGGAAGCCGGCGAGGAGCTGCCCCTCCGGCAGTGCCCTCTGTTGCCGCTGCTGCGGCGGTGGCGACGACGCCGCGCCGCGCTGCGCCTGCGCCTTAACTGCAGGCCGCCCCGCCACCGTCCAGCCGCCTCCGCCCTCGCGCTCCGCCCTCGCAGCCGCCTCAACCTCGGCGACGGCCGCCTCGCGCCGTCGCCTCAACGCCTCGCCCGCAGGCGCGGCGCGGCCCTGAGACCGCATCTGCCGCACCTGCTCCCGCACCTTTGCGTCTGCAGCCGCCGCGCGCCTCGCCTCCTCCTCGGCCGCCGCCTCCTCGGCCGCCTGCAGCCTCCGCAGCGCCTCTTGCTCCGCCTCGGCTCGCGCCTCCTCCTCACGCGCCTTGGCCTCCGCCCGCCGCCGTGCCGACGCAACCTCCTCGTCCTCACTGTCGTCACTGTCGTCGTCGCTCTCCCGAGAGGCATCGCTCTCATCGCTCTCGCCGCTGGCGCTGGAGTCCTCGCCCGACTCCGCGCTGGAGTCGGCGGCGAGCGCAGCAAACCCGCCCCCGCGCCGCGCTGGCTGTGCAGCCGGCGCAGCCGCCTTTGAGGGAGCCGCCGGGGCCGCGCCCTTCCTCCGCCCTCCCTTGCCTCGCTGCTGGCTCGCCTTGGCGGCGCGGCCGCCCTTCCTCTCCGCCGCCTCCCGCTGGACCGCCTCCTCCTGCCGGATCAGCTCCTCGGCGAGTGCGTCCGCCCTGGCCGCCGCCGCGTCCGACTCGGAGGTGAGGAAAGCTCGCACCGCCGTCCGCAGCTCCTCCCTTCCGTCGAGCAGGCCCTGCAGCAGCCCCAGCGCGCGGAGCTGCTCGAGCGCGGCGCGAGCCGCCGCCTGATCGCCCAGCTCCAGACTGCTCTCGAGGTGCCCGAGCAGCGGCTTTGCGCGCGCGCTGCCGGGCAGCAGGCTCTGCGGCATCGCCAGCACCGCGGCAAAGTCGTCGCGCGCCTCTTGAAAGGTTTCGCGCGCTTTGCGCAGCAGCTGGCCCGCCGCCTCAGACACGCTCATCTCCGAGTCCTGCGCCATCATGCTGCCCATCACCTTGGCCGTGACCGACTGCAGCAGGAAGGCCTGCCCTCGCAGCAGCCGGATCTGCGCGCCGCAGCCCGGCTGGCTCGGCGGGCACTCTCCGATGGCTTCGTCGTAGAGCTGGACCGCCTCGGGCAGCTCCTCGAGCATCGACTCGAACACCTCCACCTCGTCGCGATCGCGGTTGACGATCCTCGCGGCGCGAGACGCCTTCTCGGCACACGCCGCCACGGCCTTGATGTCCGCGCTGGGGTCGGAGGTTGCTGCGCGGCCCGGGCGGAACTCGGCGAGCAAGCTGAGCCGCCGGCTTCGATCTCTTCCGCCGGGGATCTGCGCAATGTCGTCGACGGAGAGCCTCCACTGCCCGAGAGAAGCGTACGCCATTGCGCGCACGCTGCGGATCCAGCTCGAGCCTGCCTTGCGCAGACCGCCCAAGCTCTCTCCCAGTGGCGTCGCCAGCGCGGTGGTGGCGTCGCGCACGGCGCGCTCCCAGTGGCCGCACTCCAGGTTGGCCTGCGCGCGCATGGCGTACACGAAGGGCGGCGCCTGCGTGTCCGGATCTAGCTCCTGCGCCAGATCGCAGAGCTCGAGCGCGCGCCGAAAGTCGCCCGCAGCCACCGCGCCGGCGAGCTGCTCGTACGCCCCTTCTGCCGTCTCCACCTCGGGAGGGTCGCTGCTCAGCTCATTCAGGTAGCAGTCGACCGACTCGTTGTTTGGCGGCAGCATCACCGCGACCGAGTCTTCCGGGTCCTCTTCGGCGGCCGGCCCCACCACCCTCCCTCGCGCGCCGGGCATCAGCCGGTCGCCGTTGTCGAACGTCTCGGGCGGGCCGACGTAGTACACCTCGTCTCCCACCACGTAGTCGCCAGGAAGAACGGGCGGCGGGTCTCCGCTCAGGCTGTCGATGTGGCACTCGACGATGCCTCCCACCGTTGCCTTTGGGCTCTGGACAAAGTGGAGCTTGATCATGAACGGCGATTCGGACAGACCCGCTACCTCGCCCCACGCGCCGTGGTCGAGGCGGCCCCCGCTCTTGAAGGTGCGGCTCGGCCCGGTGTAGAAGAGCCGGTCCCCAGCGCAGTGGCCGCCGGGGAGCGGCGGCGGCTTGGAGGAGGAGAGGAGGCTCAGGCGGCAGTCGATCGGCTTCTGGCTCCACGGGAAGAGCACCGCAACACTGTGGTCGGGCACGCCGAGGAGTGCTGCTTGCTTGGACGCCTTAGATGTGGACGCGGGCCCTGCGATCTCGCCACGAGCGCCGTGCTCGACGCGGCCGCCGCGAAACGCTTTGGAGACGCCCTGGTAGTACACAACGTCTCCGAGCCGGTAGCCGCCCGGCAGCGCGCCGCCGGCCGAGGACGAGGAGGAGGACTGGCTGCCAAAGACGAAAACTGGCTGTTTGCCCATGTCTCGCAGATTGCGGTGTGCGTGGCCGGTGCACGGCGCGTGGTGCGTCGAGCAAGGCGCTCGGTCCACAGCGGGCAAAGATCGCGGTGTGGCGTGGCCGGTGCACGGCGCGTGCACCACGGCGTCGAGCAAGGCTCTCGGTCCACAGCGGGCAATTCTTACGCGTAAATAAACAAATACTTACAAATACCAAATTCCAAATCGCAAACATAGAAACCTAAACACAGGCGGCGACGTGGCATACGAGCTCGTCGGAGAAGGAGGCGGGCACAAGTTCCAAGGACGCACGCGAGACGCAGCACCACAGACAGAGCGATGACGATGATGAATCAGCGCGTGAACGCCAACTCGCCGGCACAGGCCGTGAAGAGCCGCGCACGCGGGCCGACGATTACGCAGCTGCGTGCCAAGCAGGCCGCTCTTGTGGCCGCATCCGAGCTCGCGGCTTCGAGTAATGCCGAGGCGAGTGTGGTAAGGCACTCGCCCGTTGACGAAGCCAAGCGGTGGGCAAGCGGCAAAGGCCGCAAAGTGGGCTTCGCAAAAGCACGTGCCACCTTCCGTGGCGGCGGCACGGGAAGCGGCGACGGCGGCGAAGCACGACTCGCTCATCAAGAAGGCTCGCTGGCGCGGTACCGAGCAAATTGCCCGGGAGACTCCGGCGGGCTCTGTGTCCGTAGTGACGATGCCGCACCGCAAGGACTTCGCCTCCGACAAGGAGCACCAAGTGAAGTTTAACCTGTGGCTGAAGACGGACGGCTTCAAAGGCAAGGTGCGCAACGGGGCGGTGAGGGAGCCAGAGCACCTCTCTCGGTCGGGCTTACGCGTGTGTGGATCCCTGTAGGAGCGGCAGCAGCGGGTGGCCGCGCAGTACGAGAAGCGCGTGCTGACCATGGACGCGTGGGGCCAAAAGCAGGGCTACCCGCCGTTCTGCGAGGTGGTGACCCAGGAGGACGGCTTGGCCAACCTGCAGCTCATTGTTGACAAGGTGCGCGGCAAGGAGGTGCCGCGAGTGCCGGCGGTGTCCGCTTTCATCGAGTTCTGCGTGGGCATGATGACCGGCGAGGTGGAGAAGGGCGGCTGCCGAGAGCTCCGAGCTGATCCTCAGCTGTATGCCACGGCGGCATACGGGCTCTCGCAGGCGGAGATGTTCATGCCGCTCGAGAAGAAGGGCACGTTCGGGTGGGGGCCGTACAAGGACGCGCCGTACAAGCTGCAGAGCATCCAGCAGTACGCGACGGCGCTGCGCATTTGGCTGAAGGAGGAGCTGCGCCGGTGGCCAGACGCAGGTGTGGCCAACCCGATGTACGACGGGTGGGTTGCCTCTGTGATGAACTACGTGCAGAAAGAGCTGCCTTTTGCGCGCATGGAGGAGCGGCTGCCGCCTGCGCTGACAACTGGCGTCTTCAACGAGGTGATCAACC
Source organism: Emiliania huxleyi CCMP1516 (assembly GCF_000372725.1). NCBI lineage: Eukaryota > Haptophyta > Isochrysidales > Noelaerhabdaceae > Emiliania > Emiliania huxleyi. The sequence goes on along the minus strand of NW_005200730.1, from coordinate 265,265 downwards.
ACATCGACCCAACGTCACAGGACGAGATGTCGACGGCACTGTACCTCCAGGCGGGCTCGATCCATGGCGATCGGGCGCACGACTGGTACCTCAGCGATCGGGAAAACCTGCGCAGGCTGGCTCCGACCGTCGAGGACCCGGACCAGAAGCACGGCGTCATGATCTCGCACGAGTCGACGAAAAACAACAAGCTGCGCGAGGAGCGGCACAAGGGGCTCGCGTGTCCGTCATGGTGCGAGCAGGAGGTGGCGTTCACGGCGGCTGGAATAAATAAAAACGGACACCTCTACTGTGAGATGGGTAAAAAGGAACAGGTCCCCGCCCTTGAATAAATAAAACGGGCACACCAAACAAGGGGTGGGAGAAGGACAGGGTCCCCACCTGCGCGAGCAGGATCTTGTAAGGACGATCAGGGACACAGGGGAACGGGAGCGGGGCATCGGACATCCCAAGCTAGGGCTGGGTCGAGGACAGACACGTCCCCACCTTTGCAGGATTTTGCAAAAGCGAGGGGGGAGGGCGCATCGCCGCGCGGAGAGGGCTGGGCACAGGGCACAGGGATCTCTCTCGCAATAAATAAAACGGACACCTCTACTAGGAGATGGGTAAAAAGGAACAGGTCCCCGCCCTGCGGTCTTTGTGCAGGGTTCTCTTTGTGAGGAAGGCGTGGGAGAGGCGGACGCGAACAACCGCCGGCGGGCGGCGAAGCAAGGGGCGCGCCAAGGAGGAGCGCGAGGAGCGCGCGGAGCTAATAAATAAATAAAACGGACATCCCAAGCTAGGGCTGGGTCGAGGACAGACACGTCCCCACCTTTGCAGGATTTTGCAAAAGCGAGGGGGGAGGGCGCATCGCCGCGCGGAGAGGGCTGGGCACAGGGCACAGGGAAATAAATAAAACGGACACCTCTACTAGGAGATGGGTAAAAAGGAACAGGCAGGTCCCCGCCCTGCGGTCTTTGTGCAGGGTTCTTTGTGGGTGTGGTCGGCGACTAGCCGGGGTCGTCCTCCCGATGGGGGACTAGCACTAGCCGTCTTCCACATGGTCCCTCGGGTCCCTGCTGCTCCTAATCTCGTCGTACATCCTCCTGCTGATCTCAGCAACATCCTGCTCCCTCCCTCGTCTCGCCCTGCGCGTCTGCTCCGCCTCCCCGTCGTCTGCCCTGCGTCGTCTGGTGACGGGTCCTCCGTAGTCGGTCGAGGTCGCCGCCCTCCTCGTGCCTCTTCCCAACGTTTCCTCGGCGGCCGATGCCGTCTGCTCCGACTCCGCCGTCCCCGGGTCTGCCCTGCCCTCGTCTGCGCTAGCTTCTGTTTCGTCATCACTGATGTCCGTCCTCTTCTTTCTCCTCTTCTTGTATGCTTTATGTACATCGTTCGCGTCGATTCCTTTTCGCGTGAGCACCAGCCTGAAGCCCGCCCAGCAGCTGAACCGCTCCCTAAGTCGAAGGAGCATCATCAGTCTCACCCACTTCGCTCGTAAGAAGTTAAGAATTTTTTTGGTTATCCAAGTACGTGACGCTCGTCTTGACCAATTAGCACTTTACATTCTCACATCAACAACAACCTCTCTGATGCTCTCTCGCCACTGCACTCTTCTCTCCCCCCTCGGCTCAGCGGTCCACCGGAGACGAGCTCGAGTCGAAGAAGGGAACGTTAACATCGGATGGACCGCCGAGCGCCGTGCCGTCCACCGCGCTGCCTTCGCGCGCCATCACGACCCCCTCCTCACGCCGCCTGCCTCGCCGCGCCTCGCGCCTGCTCCAGCTCGCGGTCGCTGCGCATCAGGTCCGACTCGGTGTACAGCGTCCACGTGAAGAAGGAGGCGAAGCCGACGATGTGCCCGCCGAGCCAGAGAGGCGCGAAGGTCTCGACCCACTGCAGCAGCCGGCCGGAGGGGTACAGGGCGAGCGCGAGTGCAAAGTAGAGGCGGAACTTCTCCTCGACCGTGTCGGTCGCCTTGTTCCACTTGTTGTACGCCGTCACCACGCCGCCCACGAGCAGGATGGGCACGAAGCAGGTCACCAGCGAGGTGCGCGCCACGTTTTGGACGAGGGCGGCGCGGTCGAGCCGCTGGCGGACCGACTCGAAGAGCCCCCACGCCGCGCCGCCCCCCGCGGTGTGCAGGTAGAGCAGCACGCCCGACTCGATGAGGGAGGAGCGGGCCGCGTGCAGGGGCTGGGCCCGCGCCTCCGCCTCTGCGGCCGCGTACTCGGCCACGAGGGCCCGCTCCGCCGCGGGCAGCCGGGCGAGCTCGGCGGGCGGCCTAGCTCGCGCGAGAGACACTTCCTAGACACTTCCTAGACACTTCCTAGACCATGTCGGCGGGCGGCCTAGCTCGCGCGCCGCAGCAGTGAGCAGAGAGGGGTGGGCCCTCCCTCGGGCGGGGGCGGGAGGGCGCGCCTCGCTGCGATCGCCGCCGCGAGCCTCCCCAGCGCAACCTCCACCTGCACGCAGACGAGAGGGGCGCGTGGCGGCGTGTGCTTGCGGAGCCTGGCGGCGGTGCGGCGGCACACGCCTTCTTCCGCCGGACCGCCTGCGAGGAGGCCTGCGCGGCGTGGAGCGCCCCGACGGCGCCCTCTGCTGCGAGGAGAGGGACCGCCTGCGGGGCAGAGGTCGGGGGCTGGGAGCGAGATGGCTCTCCTCTGCTGGTGGCCCTCCTCGGCTGCGAGGGCAGGGCCGTCTCGCCTCGGGGAGGGCCGCCATCGAGCAGAGGGCGGCGGCGAAGGTCTTGCGCAGGTAGAGCGCCGCGTCCGGGTCGGCGACAGCGCGAACCAGCCTGCGGCGAGGAGCGGACGAGGGCGCTGGAGGTGAGCAGCGGCGGCGGCGGCAGGTGCGGGTGCGGGTGCGGGTTAGCGGACGTGCCTCGCGTGCTCTCCGCGCTCGAGCAAGAGGAGGGCGGCGGGCGGCGAGGCGCAGATGTACTCGACCACCTTGGCCGCGTGGTTGCGCGCCGTCTGCGACGCGTTCGGCTCCGCGCCGAGGGCGATGTCGATGAGCCTGCCGGAGAGGCCTGCCGACTGGGCGAGGGCGAGCTTGAGCGAGTCGTTGAGCGGCGCGCCGCGCGCCTGTGGCGAGCGGAGCGGGTGTGGGCGGGATGGGCCGGCGGCACGACCGCGCGAGGGGCGTGCTGCGCGTCACTCTGTGCCGGGCGGAGAGCAAGAGAGGGAGGGAGCGCACCACCCTCTCGAGGCGCTCCGTCAGCCGCTCCTGCGGCGTGTCGGGCGAGAGCAGCGGCGCCTCAAACTCCTCCAGGTGGAACAGGATCTGCACGCCCTCGTCGCCCTGCGAGAAGAAGGCAGCCACGTTGAGGCTCACGGCAGTCCACATCGCTATCGGGATGCCGTGCCGCTGCATCACGCCGGCGGACGGCTCGCCGCCCGCCGCCGCCTCCGCCGCCTGCATGCCGTGACGAGCTGCGGCGCCGGAGGACAACCGGCGAGCGCATGTCCGCGTCGCGAGGCGGCGGCAGGCTGTCGGGAGGCGCAGGCGGCGCGAACGACAGAGCATTTTCCGACAGCAAAGAGAAACCATGGAAAATCACTCTGAATTACATGACCACACGTGTGGTGGCGGCGTGTCCTCCCATCCCTCCCTGGCGTCTGTTTTCTTTATTTTCACATGACAAGCGATCCAGGAAAGAGAAAACGCGGCCCTTTCTGCGAAGAGGGCCGCAGAAACAGAAACAACTTTTGGATTTTGTAAAAGAAAAAGCCTGGTCTCGCGCAAATCACACCTCGCTCAAGCTCGCCCTCGCCCAGTCGGCAGGCCTCTCCGGCAGGCTCATCGACATCGCCCTCGGCGCGGAGCCGAACGCGTCGCAGACGGCGCGCAACCACGCGGCCAAGGTGGTCGAGTACACCAGCGCCTCGCCGCCCCCAAGCCAGCAAGTGCACATGTGCGTCTCGCTCCACCTCTCGCTCCTCTCCATCGTGCGGCCGCTGGTCCGCACGCCGGCCACGTCGCTCCTCCGCGATCGCGAGAGGAGTCCGCAAACGTCCCTGCAGCTGGCGGAGGCGCTGGTGCCGTTGCGCCGGCCGGCGCCGGCGCACTGGCGCGACCGCGACATCTCTTGGTCCAATCCACAGGGATCCGTCCTCACGCAGGTCCACGACGACGTATGGCTCGCCGAGCGGCCCTTCTTCCCGCGCCTGCCCGGGCTCCAGGGCACCGACGTCGGCGGCAAGATGGCGGTGGTGCGGCTTCCCGACGGCACGCTGTGGGTGCACTCGCCCGTGGAGCTCGACCCGGCGCTGCGCGATGCGCTGGCCGCCCTCGGGCCAGTACGCCACGTGGTGACGCCCAACACGGAGCATCAGAAATACGCGTCCGACTGGCTGCGCGAGTACCCGGAGGCGACCGGCTACTCGTGCCCGGGGCTGCGCGAGTCCAAGCCGGAGGTCGGCTGGCATCGGTCGCTCTCGTCGCTCCTCGACGCCCCGAGTGGCCTCACCTCGGCGAGCGCCCCTGCTGAGTGGTGCAGCGCCATCGAGCTTTGCTGGGTCGAGGACAGAGTGCCACTCACGCGCCGCCTGCCCTTCTTCAACGAAGTTGTCTTCTTCCACCGGCCCTCCCGCTCGCTCATGTGTGCGGACCTGTGGTGGAACTACCCCGACTACGCCGACGCCGACGCCGACTTCCAGGTGCCGCGCTCCACCCGCCTCTGGAAGTGGGGGATGGACGTGGTCTACAAGCCAGTGTACAATAGGCTGATGAAAACAGACTCGTGGGAAGAGAGCTATCGCGTCATCGCGGGGTGGGAGTTTGAGACCATCCTGCCGTGCCACGGGGAGCCGGTGGCGGAAGATGCCAAGAAGGTGTTGGCATCACACTTGGCCATGGCAGGGTAGATCTCTGGAGGCGTGGACAACATGGACTCGACCTTCCGCGGTGCTCGTTCTTTTTTCCCTTCGTCTTTCATCCCGCTCGCTGCGTCCGCCCCCGCGGACACGGGAGACGCGTGGGTTTGAGTAGAAGTGTTTTGTGACGTGTGGTGGACATGGAACATATTAGTAGCAGGACGTACACGGCCACGCGCGCGAGAGAATGCGAGAGCTCATTTATCATTTCCTTGCCGCGCGCTCTACCAAAACGACCAGTAACCAGACATGAGACATGACACACAAGTATATACGGTCTAGGCCGGTGCGGTGAGACACAAAACGCAAGTAGTCGCACGGGCCACGGCCGTATACTGTACTCCGCTGTTCTCCGCCACGCAGAATTCGCGCGCGGAGAGTGGGTGTGCGCGCGTTGGTGCCGATTCGCGGTCATGCCGGCGGCCCCTTGCGCTTGCGCTCGGCAGCGGCGGCCCACTGGAAGAAGCGGCAGTTGCTCTCCTTGTCGCCGCGGTGCCCCTCGGCGCGCGCGCAGCTGTAGAACGTCTTTCCCTGCGTCGGCCCCGCCTTCTTGACGACCTGCACGCGGCACTTCTCGCCGTGGTGGCAGCGCGGCACCTTGTCGGACATCCGCTGCATCACCTGCTGCCACGCCTCCCGCTGCGCCGCGCCGCCTCCGCCCGCGCCGCCTCCGCCCGCGCCGCCTCCGCCCGCGCCGCCGCGAGGAGGTGCCACCTCCCGCAGCTGCTCCCAGGCGCGCGAGTCCTCCGCCACGGCTCGAGCGCTCAGCGCCGTCTCCGCCGCGCCAGCGCGCGCCTCCGCCGCCCGCCCGCTCGCCCTCTGACGCCCGCGCTCATCGCCGCCACGCTCGCTGCCGCCGAAGAAGCGGCGCAAATCTTGACGCGGCGGGGCCGCGGGCGACGGTGCGGCGGCGGGCTGCGCCGGCGGCGCGGCGGGCTGCGCCGGCGCGGTGGCGGGCGGCGGCGGCTGCGAGACGAGGAAGCCGCTGAGCACACTCTGCCCTCCGAGCCGAGACCGGCTGCTCAGCGGCAGCTGCGGCGGCGGCGAGCGCTGCTCGAGTCCGGAGAGGAGGAGGCGGAGGGGGAGGTGGTCGGATCCCTCGAGCTCGACGATCTCGCACGCGTGCAGGGACAGGGGCGGCGCGGCGGCCGAGCAGTCCGAGAAGAGAGAGAGGTCGAAGGAGGGGCCGCCCCGCCGCGAAGGAGGGGCGGTGGCGCCGACCGACGCGTGTGCAGAGCTGCCGTCAGCCAGCCCCGAGCCAGCCTGCCCCGAGCCAGCCTGCCCCGAGCCAGCCTGTCCCGAGGAGGGGAGGAGCGGAGGCGGCGCGAGGAGGGCGAGGTCGATGCGCGAGCCGTAGTTGTGCCGGTCGGCGCCGGAAGCGACGTGGAAGCAGCTGTACGCCCCGCCGCGGGCCGGGTGGAGGGCTCGGAACGCGTCTGCGAAGAAGGGCCGCGGCGGCCCCAGCAGCGCCTGCAGCCACAGCCGCGAGGCGGACGGCGGCGGAGGCGCTTGCAGCAGCTCCGCCTCGCGAGCAGAGTCGAGGCGCGAGGGCGAGATGTTCATGTCGCCGATGAGGAGGACGCGCAGCCCCGCCGCCGCGAGGTCGCGGCAGCGCAGCTCGAGTGCGCGCAGGAAGCTCGCCTTGAAGGCGCGCCTCCGCTCCGACTCTTCCGGGTCGGACGCCGTGTTGGCAGGCGCGTACACGTTGAGCAGGGCGAGGTCGGCATGGACGGTGATGACGCACCGGCCCTCCGAGTCGATCTGCCGCAGCTCCTCCTCGCTCGACTCGGCGACGAGGCTCGCGCGGTGCCCGATGGACGAGTCGAGCACGCCCGTCACGCCCTCCGCGGCGAGCCGCGGCCGACAGCCAGTGCGGCAAAACGTGGCAACGCCGGCGTAGCGACCGCCCGACGTGCGCGGCTCGCGTGCGCGGCAGAGAGAAAAGTAGGAGTCCCACCCGTCCACGAGCGCCAGATGCCGCTCCATCTCGCGCAGCTTCACCTCCTGAAAGCAGACAATGTCGGCGTCGAGAGCCGCGAGCAGAGTGGCGAGCGAGCCAAAGCTCTGACGCCGCGAGATGCCGTGCACGTCCGGCGCATCGAACGAGGCCGCGGTGCTCGACGCGAGCGTCGCGAGGCCGCGCAGCCCAATGTTCCAGGAGACGACTCGCAGCGGATGGCTGGGTTCCGAGCCCCGATGGCAGCAGGGCTGAGCAGCGGCCATTTCTCGTCGTGAGAAATAAGACTTCCCGCAGATCTGAGACCGTTACGGAAAAGCATGCGCGACGCTGCCTCTTTGCACCGCTCGCTCGCGGCTGCGGGAGACATGGCCGCCGATGCGGCTCGCACTCGCTCGGCGGGCCTCCGTCCCACAGCCGCCCGGGCGTGCCACGGGTCTGCCTGGCGCTGCGCTGCTCGCACGCTGCACTGCACAAAGCTGCGACAACAAGGGGAGGCTCCTGAGCTTGAGCGTTGAGCAGTGCAGCTGCGGGCGCTCGTGGGCGGCTGTGCAGTGGTGAGAGTGCCTGATTGGAGGCGAGCTGGTGCTGCGCCAGGGTGCGCAGCATGCGCTCTTGCTCTGTGCTGAGGCATGCTGGCTGGCGCCCAACACAATGCCCTGGATGCATTGCTCCACGCCGTGCTGGCTGGTGCAGTACTGCCAGTGCGCCGACTGGCGCGCAGGGTGCGCGTCGCCGCGCGTGGCACGGGTGGCTCGAGAGGCGCGGCTGTCGTTCAACCCCGCGGCGCATGTGCGCCGCGGAAGCTGCTCGACAGGCTGCGGGCATCGCTGCGGCAGAAAGCGCCCGCCCTCTGCTTTGCTTTCGCCCGCGTTTTACGACAACTTTCGGTTTATCATAGCCGCCGAACTTTACCTCGCTGTTTCTTTATAGGCGTCTCGCAGCTGCGTATTCTCGTATTATCTTCGAGTAGTTGCGTGGGGGCGGTACGTATTCCCGTATCACGTATCACTAGCTCCGAGTAGAGGGGGCGTCCTTGCAGTTAAGGGGAAACCTGGTACGCGGGGCTAACCCTCGGAGAGTTTTCTTTAGCTCCGAGTAGAGGGGGCGTTCCGCCGCTAGGGGACACCCAAAGCGCAGAACTAACCCTCGGAGACCCATGTTTACTTTAAGGCCCTTGCCCTGCGAATGCGCCCCCCCCCCCCTAGCTAGGGGTCAGGGCTCTCTAGCCCGTAGCCCGATGCCGATCATCCGGCCCGCTGGATGCGCTTCTCAGCTCACCGGCCCTGGATGTGAGGTTGCCGACTGCACTCCAAGTGCTCCAAGTGCCCACGCGGCTGAAAGAACGGCAGCTTTCGACCCGGCCCAAAACGAACGTCGTGTAGCCCTCCTTTTGGTATAACAAAAAACGAACGCTTGGGAGGAGGTGGCGCCGGATGGCGACAGCGGTCAGCCGTGCACTCTCAAGGCAGCCATGCACTGTCCCCCGCTTCCGCGCAGATCTGACACACGGTCTAAGGGTAACATACTTCCTTGCTGTAGCTGTAATGTGGCGGCTGCATTGTTTCTGCCTCTTTTCTTTCTGAATATACAAACATGTCAGCTGACCCAAACAATGGCACAAAGAATGCACAAAGGCGTCAAAAATCGTGTGGGAACAGAGGGTAAGCAGTACAAGGCAAGCCAACTGAAGTGTACACTGTATGAGAGTGAACATGCCGAAATCACTGCCCGCTACGGGGCCAACACGGCTCCGCCCTGCTGGGCCGTCTCGACGATGTCGCGGCCCCTCGCCCGCACTCGCCCCTCGTTGGACAACAGCGAGAGCCACGTCTTGTGCAGCAGCGACATGGCGGTGATGACGAGGATGCGGCTGTGGGGAGGGACAAAGGCAAAGTTGAGGCTGCAGGCCGGCAGCCAAAAGGCGACCGTGCCCGATGCGGCCGTGACCCACTCCTCTGAGAGCTGACGTCCTGCCTCTGCCAGCGTCTGCCCCTTGAGCAGCCCGGTCGTCAGGTAGAAGCTCGGCACCACGATGAAGGCGCCATTCCCAAACACGTCGACGGCCGCCTTGATCAGCGGCGCGTTCCCAAACCAGCGATCGTAGAGCATGTAAAAGTGCCGGCACGGCCCGCCGTAGAAGGCCGTGCCCCATATCACGAGCGCGCGCCAGCGCTGCCAGTCAAAGGAAAAGGGCCGCCCGTCCGGCGGGCTGGAGTGATGGGAGATGAGCTGCGCCGTCGCGTCCGAGGCGCCGAGCACGGAGCACGCTGTCGCCGACGCCACCTTGTGCGGGTGCGCGTCGGACAGGCGGGCATAGGTGGATCCAAGCGAGCGCGGTCCGCGCATCGCCCGCTGCAGCGCTTCAGCGAGGCGGCCGCCGCGAGGCAGGGCGGCGCGGGCCGCGGGCCACTGCATCGGGGCACCACAACCACAACCACCGCCACCGCCACCGCCACGGGGGGTTGGGCGGGTCGCAGCCTCTTGGATTGTGGACGGTCCAGGAAGGGGTCCGAGGGGTACGGCGGATGCGAAACCAAAGAAGACGCCGAACGCTTTCTTTTTTCGTGCTGGGCCTAGAGAGCAGAGATCCTCGGACGATGACGTTGCGAGCGGCACTGCGAGCACGCTGCATGGCTCGCACTCGGTCGATGGACGATGTGAGGCGAGCATCTTGCGAGAGTCACACACGACAAGAAGAACACGACACATACGACACGACAGGGCAGACACAGACATAACAAACAAAGGCACACACACTGCGCTCCCCTCAGCGGGCAGGGAAACGCGAGCCCGACGGAGTCCGGTGGCGGGGGCCCCCGCAGCCAGCCCCTGCACTGACAAGGGGTCATGGGTTTTGGTGCTAAGCCGCCGCCGCCGCTCGCTCTCGAATTGCGTCGCGCTGCTGCCCGTTCCCGGAGCGCAGAGCGCGATTTTGGTGGCCAGGGCCTTGCCTGAAGGGGGGCGGGGCAGGGGGGAGAATTGAGGACGTCACCGAGCGGGTGGGGCTGCCGGGAAGGTGGTGGGCGGGCGTGGATGCACCTCAAGTACGAGCGAGTGGCGGGAAGACCGCCCGCTACTCCGGCGGGAGAGTGCTCCCCCGCCGCCCCCTGGGTCACCCCGAGTGACCTCGCAGCCCACGCCGTGAGACACTGCTGTCAGGGGAATTGTTGGGGGCGTGCAAAAGCAGGTGCAAAGCCGCGATGCCTTCTCCATGTCGTGCTCCGCTGGTAGCACGGCTCGTGCTTTGATTCTCGCAGGCCGATGAGGTGAAGCAATGGCAAACACCAGGAAAGAGTGCGCCAATGCCCGCTGCGGCGCCTTGCCGGCGAAGCCCCCCAAAGCGTCCGCCGGAGGTGCAATCAATGACGGCTGGCCGGGTGGTCAAGAAGCCAGTCGCTAAAGTTGTTGAAGCCATGGCACACTTGGGGTAGTCTCGCAGTCTTCCCCACAGGCGCGCCTTGTCGGAAGAAAAATAGAACCCGTATAGAAAACCGCCGAAATTCGCAAAATGTCTAGTCCGAACGCCCGCCACATGACGCCCACCGCCGCCGCGTCGGTCGGCGCGCGCCGACGCCGACCATCACCACCGACCGACAGCTCGCACGGCCGTGCGGTGAGCAAAAATTGGGTCGCTGCGCGCCTGCCCGATGCTCTGCGACGTCTGGACGCTCGCCAGAAACGCCAGGAAGCTTGCCTTCCACCCCTGGGCCCGAGGGCGAACGGCAGTGGTCGGCAGCCTCTGCGTCGCTCCGATCGGCTCCTCGACCTCATCGCCTGCGACGAGCCAGCATGGCTCGTCGCTCGACGGCAGCCCGCTCAGTATGCTCTTGGCATTCTGTACAGCCTCGCCAGTTGGGGCAGACGTATTTTGAGAAATATGACAGGCTTGTTCGGAAGGAGAAATTTCCGGAAATTTACCATACCCGTGACAAGATCCTACTATTCATATACGAGTACTGTTCCCAATCATACTGTGCTCACTCAGCCCACGCGGCGCTCGTTGATGCGGAGCATTAAGGCCGTCTGGATGATATCTGCCAAGGTCTCCATTTGTTGGTCGCCGAACATTGACTTGAGCATGGAGAACACACGCTCCGCCGCGAAGCCGAGCTGCACGACGCGCCCTTGGAACTTGAGCACCTTGTGCTGGATCTTGTCGTTGACTTTGATGCCTTCCAGCGCTTCCTCGGTTCGCACTGGCGAGGCAGGCGCAGACTGGATGGTTGTCTCCTCCTGCGGTGCGGAATCGCCGGCAGCGGCACCTTGCAGGGTGGCGAGGTACTCCGTGTCCATGTCGTCGTCGCTCATTGCTTTCGAAGGTTGAGATTGGCGTGGGTTTTGGTGGCAAGGTTGACGCGAATGACACTGACGCCTGAATGACACTGACGCCCGATGACCTGCTTGACCGGTGACCGATGACCGCTGACCGCTGACCGATGACCAGCGTCAGCCTCTCCGCGGAGGCGCACCATCACTGCCGCGCGGGCCTGCCGGCTCAAGCAAGGCACGGCAGGCCCGCACGGTGCCTGGTCCAACATGGGTGTCCAACATGGGCGAAACGGAAAGGGGCGAAACTTGAGGGCGAAGAAATTTCTCGCAAATTTGCCGTGGTGGGGCACGAAATAAAGACGAAATAAATGAAAGAAATATCCTTACGCTGGGCAGGAAATCTACGTTTGCCCCAACTCGCCAGGCTCTCTGAGACGGCCTGCAGGGCCGGCGCGGACCGCCTCGGGCGCGATGGCCCTCCTCAGTACCTACCTCTTCGATGCCTGTCGGCTCTCCAATCTCGTCGCCGGCGGCAGGCCCGCATGGCGCGCTGCTCGACGGCAGCCTGCTCAGTACGCCTTGGACAGTGACTTCTGCCTCGCTGCTCTTACTGCAGCCGCCTCCGGGGCCGGCGCCAGCCGCCTCGCTTCGCCAGTGCTGTCTACGCCGGCGACACGCGTGTCGGCTCGCCGCCCGCGTCGCCCGCGGCGGGCCCGCATGGCGCGCCGCTCGTCGGGAGCGTTCCCAGCAGGCTGTGCAGGGCAGTCTGCCTCACTCAGGGCGCCGCCGCCGCTGCGCGGGGCCGCCGGCGCTGCTGCCGTGAACACTGCCACCGTGTACATCACCATCGCCTCTCTTCGTCGCCGATCTCGCCGACGCCGCTCGCCGCTCGCCGCCGCCCTGCCCTGCCCCGCCCAGCCCTCGCACAAACAAACCAACACACACACACATAGTTACACACACACATACAGACACACAAAACACACCCTGCCCCAACCTCGAGCGCCCCGCGCCCTCCCGCCCCACGCCCTGCGCCTCACGCCTCGCGTCCCACGCACGCCCCGCGCCCCGCGCCCCACGCCCCTCACCTCGCGCCTCACGCCTCCCTCCCCACCCTCTCAGGCATTTCTCCCCCCCTGCTGCTCGCCGACTCCTCCTCCCCCCGCATGACCGACGACTACCCGTCCTTCGGCAACTCCTCCCTCTTCGGCGCCAACGTCTGCTACCGGGGGACCGTCGCCCTCGGGCGTACTGGCTTGATCCCAGCGGCACACGTCTACGAGGGGGGGCTCCGAAAGGTCGGCATGCCTGGCATGTCGGGCGACTAGGCAGGTCATTGACCTCCCCCCCGCTTGTCCACCCGGCGTGAGGGGCGGGAGCGCAGCCATTCCAGCGGCCGGGAAAGTTTCTGAACGGCCGTGCATGCGCCTGCATGCCGGCTTACTAAGAAGGTCCCTCGCTCCCGCCCCTCTCCCGGAAGACGCGCGCCGGCCCGGGTGACTCGCTTGCGAGGTAGATCCCGTTCCAGCCAGAGGCCGCGTGACCACCACGGGGACGGCTGGTTGAAGGAGGAGAGGTCATCCGGATGTGGGCGGGACGCCCCCGGGCACCTGGTTGCTCTCCTCTTCCAGAGTCCCTCCCGACGGGGACCGGTCTTGGGCCATTCCAAAACGGCCAGGCCGCTCGCTTAAGGCTGATTGGCTAGACGAGCGGCCTACCTCCAACGGGGCGGTCTGGATCACGGGGGATGACATCCTGCCTCCCGGCACGCCGGGAGGAGGTGGTTGCTCCGCCGCCGGACCGCCCTCTCCACCACCCTCGCCCAGGGATCTACAACGCTGTCTTAAGGTCCGACAGGTTCGGCACCGGGCACCGCCTCGGTATACAAAATGCGCCTGCCGGCGGACCCTCACAGATAAGCTGTGGTCCGCTCCCAGTCTGGGCGTGGTCGAGACCGAGGTGTCGAACTGAGAGCCACTCCTGGATGCTGCCTCCGGCCACCGCTCGACTACCCACGCACATGGCCGGTCCTGTGGCTTGCCTGGGCTTGCTCAGAAGCATCAATTCGCGCACACCTTCGCTCTCTGGCTCCCGCGAGTGCGTTTAGGCCACTCAAGCAGGCGACGCCGAGCACCCGCAGCGCATCTCGCCGGGGCGCCACCAATCGACCCGACTGATTGGCAGCATCAAAGCCGACCCCATGACGGTCCTTTAGCCCACGAGATAGGCAGATGCGCCCTGATCTCGGTCCACAAGACGGCCAACGCCATGTCCGGCACCTGCTGGCTGCTTCACGGGGATGCCACCCCGGACACATGCTGCAGCCCCGAGTGGATGTATTGGTCGTTTGTGGGTCCCACAAGACTACTCTAGTAGGGGCCGGGCGCTGGAGCGTCGGCGGTACACCTGTGTTCAGATGTTGCACGGGTGAAATGGCTCCTCGTACAGGGTAGGAGGCAGGTGGTGGGTTTGAGTGTCGTGAGTGCTTGCAGCCGCGAGTGCAGCACCGTTTGTGACTCCCATGGATACAGTTGGGTGGGCCACGGTCCTGGGGTGGCGGTCCGGTGCGCCACAACAGCCTCCCCGGCTGACCCCCATCCAGTTCGACACCTCCATCCCGACCGTGGAACCCCAACTTCAACCGGTCATATCTCGGGCGGACTGGCACCTCAGGAGCTCATCCTGGGCGGTTTTGGGGAGTCTTGGGGGTGTGCTTGAAGGTGGTAAACAGAGTTTTGCACCGCAGCTTAACCGAGGGGCGTGCTGAGCACCGTGAAAACAGCGGACCACAATATTTACTCGAGTATCACAGATCACACAGAACCGGGCGGCATATTCCGTTTCTGCCGCGCTCTCCTACCCCAAGTGCTCTCTCGCCTGGCAAGCGTCGCCACCGAGTGTCCGCACACGGGACAGCTCTGGAGCCGCCTCGCCACCATGTCCACCACCCGCACCGCGCTGCTCGACAGCCAAGACGACAACGCGGAGACGGACGCGACCGCGCCTGGCGACGCCGCGCCGGCCGAGGCGCCGCCAAAGTTCACGCTGCGCGGCGAGGCGTGGACGATGTTCATGCTCGGCTGGCCCATGGTGGTGAGCTTCGTGTGCCGGATCGGCATGGCCTCCACAGACACCGCCTTTGTCGGCCACCTCACCAACGCGACGACCGGCGTCTTCTTTGACCGCCCGTACAGCGGGGAGGAGTACCTCGCCGCGGCGTCGCTCTCCGACATGGTGGTCAACATCCTGATCGTGCCTCCGCTCGCCTTCAACCAGGTGCTCAACGCGCTGGTCGGGCAGGCGCTCGGTTCGGACAACAAGAAGATGGCCGGCACGTGGCTGCAGCTCTCCGTCTTCTTCCTCACGACGAGCTACCTGCCCTTCATGCTGATCCAGTACCTCTTCACCGCCGACGTGCTCAAGCTGCTCGGCTTCAACCACGACATCTGCGAGCTCGCCGGCGTGTACGCGCGCTGGAACCTCTTCTGGCCCATCCCGAACGGCATCTACCAGTGCATGCGCTTCTACTTCCAGGCGCAGGGCATGCCGCGCCCCGCGATGTGGAACAACCTCGCCTTTGTCCTCGTCAACGCGCTCCTCAACTGGACCTTCGTCTTCGGAGGGCCGCTCCAGTACGCCTGCGGCTGGACAGGGTTCGGATTCATCGGCGCAGCGACGTCTCTCCGGCAGGCGCCTGGAAGCACGCCCGAGCCTTCTCAAGACCATGCCTGTAGGCGCAGCGATGTCCATCTCGGCGTCGCGCTGCCTGCAGCCCCTCACGTACTGGCTGTACATGTTTGTCTACCGCCGCGCGCACCTCGAGACCTGGCCCGGCCTCTCGTCGGCCTTCCTGCGACCGGACCGCGTCCGCCGCTTCCTGGCGCAGGCGCTGCCCCTCATCGGCACGCTCCTCTTCCAACCGCCTGGACGCGTCCTTGCGCACGTCCGTGACATGTCCGTGACACGTCCCGCAGGCACGCTCATTTTCCAGTCCGTCTCGGGGCAGGTCACCACGCTGCTCATCGCGCAGCTCGGCGCCCTCGCCACTTCCGCCTCGCCCGCCGTGAAGCTTCCCCGAACCTTCGGAGCCTTCCCGCAGGCACCCTCGCCATCTCCGCTTCGTCCGCCGTCTCGGCGGCGACGCAGGTGGCCTCGTCCGGCCTCTCCGCCGCTTTCACCGCCGTCGCCGCCGTTCGCATCGGCTTCCACCTCGGCCGCGGAGACGTGCGCGCCTCAAAGGCGGCGATGTGGATCGTCGTCGGCACGAGCGTCGGCACGAGCCTGCTCACCGTCGCTGTGCTCTGGCCGTTGCGCGCGCAGCTCTGCGAGCTCGTCACTTCGGACAGCGAGGTCGTGCCCGTCGCTTCGATGCTGGTCGCCGCCGCCTTTGTCGCCGCCGGCTTGCCGCAGCCGAGCATCGGTTTGGTCGGAACCTCCCATGAACTTGCTCGGGACCCTCCCCATAGGTCTGTCGCAGCTGGTGAGCATCGGCACGT
The DNA here is from genome assembly GCF_000372725.1 of Emiliania huxleyi CCMP1516. Taxonomy (NCBI): domain Eukaryota; phylum Haptophyta; order Isochrysidales; family Noelaerhabdaceae; genus Emiliania; species Emiliania huxleyi. Next base: position 249,687 of record NW_005200730.1, on the reverse strand, counting down.
CGGGCGTCCTCTCAGGCCAGGGCCGCACCCCTTCTGATGGCGCCGCTGAACCTTCTTCCGAACCCTCTCTTGACCTTCCTACAGGTCAGGGCCGAACGTTCGTGACGACGCTGCTCTCGTTTGGCTTCGAGCTGCCGACCTCGATCGGCGGCACCGCCCTGCTCGTCTACGTCGCAAAGCTGCGCGGCAAGGAGGGGCTGCTCGCGGCAACGCCGGAGCCTTCTCGCCCCTTCTCTGAACCCTCTCGGAAGCTGCCTGCAGGAGGGGCTGCTAGCGATCACGTGGGCGGGCGGCGGCTTCTCGCTCGTCGAGGTGGGCGTCGTCGCGCTCATCATCCTCTGCGGCGACTGGAGGCGCTTCGCGGCCGACGCAAAGGCGCGGCAGGAGGCCGACAGCCAGCCGCCCGCCGCGGCCGACGCGGAGGGGGGCGACGGCGGCGAGAGCGGCGGCGCGGCGGCGGGGGAAGGGACACCCGCCGACGGCGCAGCCGAGGCGCAGGACCAGGGCTCGAGATGAAGGGAGAGGGGCGTTGGGGAGCTCCGCGCGGTTCCGACTTCCGTGGAGATATTTTAGGCGCGGGGTGTAGAGTTTGAAGGTGGGAGAAGAGCCGCCCATATGTCAGCCGATCGTGCAGTGAGATCCGATCTGGCAGATGCATCATGCGCATGGCGGGCACAGATGCTGTGACGGGCCGGTTCAGACATCAGAGAATAATAGTTAATACGTCTTCCTGCGTATGCAACATTCTGATATACTGATCGTCTCCCACGCTCCACCTCGCGTGAGCCGTGAGCGCGTCACGGCAAAAAGAGTTTTTAATTAAAGTATGTCGCTACGTAACTCGTGAGAAATTCTACAAAAAAGCTGCCGGTTTCACAGCACACACACACTGCTCAGTGGTCAGAGTGGACAAAAGAGAGAGAGGTCTCTCTCTCTCTCTCTCTCTCTCTCTCTCTCTCTCTCTCTCTCTCTCTCTCTCTCTCTCTCTCTCTCTCTCTCTCTCTCAGTGGACACCGCTGGACAGGTGAAATGGGGTGATTTGCAACCCCTGCCTAGATGAGTACAGCTAAACAGTACCCGGTAAGTATAAAAGTTTTGGCCAAAACCCCCCACAATGGCTGACCCCGGGGCATGGCCTCTCTGGGTTTGAGCTAAGGCGGCCTCCTCCGGGTCCGCAACTCGCACGGCGGGTCCACGTCCAAGCGAGCATCCTCGGCCCGCGCTTCTCCTTTCGCAGGGCGCGACCGAGGAGGTGATCCGCTGTGCACCAATCTGTGCTTTTTGTCGACAATCGCTTGCTCTCTGTGCACGCTGCACCTGCAACGCCAGGGGCTGTGCTTTGAGAATGCCTCGCAGCACCGCTGCGCCAGTGGATTGAGCCGCTGCGCGACCTCCATTGGTGCGGTGCGGAGGCAGGGCGGCTCCGCGCATGCATATCATTCTGGCGAGCGGCCGCCGCGCTTTTCTGACTGACGTTTCATCGTCGAATTGCTTCATCGTCGAATTGCCCGAATGGTAAAATGCAACTTTGGCATTCGGTAAAAGTTAGCCGAATGGTTTTGGGGGGGGAAACCAAAGGGGAAGGTTGGCTTCCACGAGCTAAAGGTCAACATCCTCTCCGGCTACGATCTGGTCCTCACGGGGTGGTAGGACCCGTCTCCTCCAGATCGAGACGGACGGACTTCATGAACGGCCGAGCAATATCTCTTCATTAATATTATTAATTGATGCTTTTTGCACGGCTGAGCCCCCCCTCCCTCCCCCGCGCCCAGTCCCTGCCCTCTCCCGCCACGCGCTCCGTCCGAGCCCTCTCCCCTCTTGCACAACAGGAATTTTGACAATTAATCAGATGGGCTTGCCCATCCCGGAGTGGTTCGATCCCACACAAACCCGATAGCAACTGACGGCGTCGGCGAGGGCCAGCAGTATACGACGACGACGGCATCTCACACCCCGCGCTGGCCAGCGCCATCAGCCCCTCACGGCCCGGCCCAACCTTCCCTTCCCCACCCTCGCCTCCAGTGCCTCCAAATCAAGCCGTCGCACCTCTCTTCTTCAGCGAATGCAGCGGCAGCACCACGTCAGAAGCCGGGCCGACTGGCGGACCTGCATGCCCAGCCATGCCCCCCACTCCCCACCCGCTTGGATTGATCAGCTGACAGCTCCACCAGCTCCACCACCGTGTGTCGTGTCATGAAGCATGATAGATAGACATAGAAAGCATGAACCATCGAAAGGTCTGGTCTCCAAAAAGAGCTGTAGCGGGCTGCGCGCGCCCGCGCCCCGCCCCTTTTGCGCAGCAACACCTTAAATGTCATGGCCCTCCAAATTCGGGTCGGAGCGTAGCGGAGTGGGCCCCGAGTTTGTGAAAAGGGCTAGGGTTGCCTAACGTTAATTTGGGGCCTAACAGTTGCGCTATTGTTGGCTAAAATCCTCAACGTTGTTCAAGTGTTCACCCCAGCCCATGCTGTTACTGTTTGTTACTGTTGTTACTGTTGTTCAGCGGCCAGCAAGCAGAAAATGGCAAAAACCCCGGGTAAAACCCGAAAATACCTGGGATTTTCCGGGTATTTTCGGGTATTACCCGCACTGGACACTAGAGATCGTCGTGGCTCACTGCCAGGCCTTCCTTACTGTTGTTCAGTCGGCCTAACGTTAGCTACTGTTGTTGGGGGGCCCCACTGTTGTTCTGTTGTTACTGTTAACACTAGCAACACTGTTCAGCTCTTAACGTTAGGCAACCCTAAAAAGGGCGACAGAGGCTTGCGTCCTAGCCTCCACGACAACGCCTCCCCGGCGCAGAGGGGCCCCCGGAGGGATGCTCAACCGCGCCATGCGACAGCCCGTCGGCGCTGCATCGTGTATTGCTGCACAATTGACCACCTGCATAGCTCGCGGCCTTAGTATCAAGCATTCAGTGACGACCTGATCGTGCGGCCAGTAGGAAGGTGTCCTTCCAGCGCGTGCACGCTTCTGACGCAATGCGCGTCACAAACTGCCTCGGATCGGCTGCTGGCACTCTCGAGGCTATGCCTACACAGCCTCGCGCGCATGGGCAGTCAAGAGGGATCATGCACCTTCTCACGACAGCGCCGGTGCCTCTCTCTTGGACCGGCAAACGTGGTGGTCTCGTGTCACCGATGTGGGACCAGTGCGGCATCGCGCCATCGACAGCTCTGAACTGCGCCTCACCACTGACCGGGAAGGCCGCCAAGTGGGCCAGCACAGGTCACACATTGTGGCAGCAGTCAGCAGTGCATGTCTGATAGCTAGAGCAGCAGCATCAGGGTCGCAGGGTCGGATCGTGTCAAGCCTCTCGCCCGGCCGGCCGCGTGCAGACGTCGGCCTGTCTGCTGATTTTTGGCCGTGATCAGTCGGCGGTCAGTACGACCGATCAGGTCGGAGTTTTCTGATGGTTGAAGGGTCTATCTGTATGTACTCCTCGAGATCTCTCCAAATCTGCCCTCTGTTAGACCGGGTTAGATCGGGAAGTTGGTAGTATGAGCGAGTATGAGCGCCGGGGCCCCGTTTCCGCACTGCTGCACGGCGCACGGTGCCTCCGGGGGCCCCCGCCTCCCCCCAGAGGGAACACATTATCGGAAGAAAGAAAGAAAGAAGACAGACAAACCCAAAACGAGGGATGGGGGCGCGGGCGGAGGAGAGGGTCCACACCTGCACGAGCAGGATTTTGGAAGGACGATCAGGGGCACAGGTGGGGCTCTCCTGCTCCACATTGTGTGTGTGTGTGTGTGTGTGTGTGTGTGTGTGTGTGTGTGTGTGTGTGTGTGTGTGTGTGTGTGCTCGCTCGCTCGCTCGAACGCGCGCGCGCGCGAGCGCGAGCAAGAGCGCGCGGGCGCTGCCCGCGGCGCTGCTAGAGTTGCCCATCTCTCTTCATATCGGGGGGCCGGGCGGGTTTTTCTCTTGCTGTTCCTTTGCGAGCGCGCCAGCGGCGGATTCGGCGATGCTCCCAGCCTCGCTGTGCGCCGCTGGCCTCCTCCTCGTCGGCGCTGGACTATCTCAGCCCTTCTACCTCTTCATCGCCGCAAATCCGTGGGCTCAGCTGGTCGTCGTTGGCGTGGCCCTCATCACGGCTGGCCTGATGTCAGCACTACGGGAGGAGGGCCTCGCGGCGCTCCTTCCCACGCCGCTGCGGCTCTGCCTCTACGAGTCGCCCTTCGCGCTCGGACTCCATGTCCGCAATGCGGCCCGCTCGCTGCAGCCGGGACAGATCTCGCTCCAGCCAGACCCGCTTGTATCGCAGCTTGCGCGAGTCGCCGCCCTTTGCTGCCTAGACCTCGAGGATGCGCTCGTGCGCGAGATCGTCTCCTCGCTCGACGCCGACTTTCGCGAGGCTGCCTTCAACCCGTGCGCTCGCTCCCTCCACCCGACCCTCCTCAGCGTCGTGCTCGGCCGCCGCGGGCTGGCTCAGCTTGCCGCGATCGAGCGCGAGAAGCTTCGCCGTGGCCCGCAGAGCCCGGTGCCACCGGCGGCAGCCGGGGGTGACGGCGACCCTCCGGTGCTCCGGCGGCGCGACACCAAGGGCATCGCGCGCGAGGTGTTGCGGCTGCACGGCAAGAGCAGCGGGAAGAGCCCTCTCAGCCCGGGCGCTGCCGACGAGTCCGACGCCGCGTCTGCCGCCGGAGACCTGGACAAGTCGTCGGGCAGCGGCGCCATCGGCGACCTCGCCCTCGCGTGGAAGATCGTCTCCCTCCACCTCGTCGTCCCGCTCTGGAGGGCTAGCGTCGCCCGCGCCAGAGTGCGCCGCAGCCGCAGCCCTCGCCAGCCCCCTCGCTCCCCTCCCAGAGAGGAGTTGACCCTCCCCCTCCCCCCTCCCAGAGACGCCTCCGCCGCCTCGCAGGCGTCGGCTCCGTGGAGGCTCGTCGTGGCGACCTGGACGGCGCTCGCGCAGAGCTGGCTCGTCCTGGCGGCTTCGGCCGCCTATGCGTGGCTGATGGCGTGGGTGCGGCAACCGCCCGCGCGCAAGGCGGCCGGCGGCGAGAACGGGGAGAAGGGCTCGGAGGCCGCGAACGCGCCTCGGCGCGGCCGCAGGCAGAGCCTCTTCGGTCGGCGGCAGAGCCTGGAGGCGTGAGGCTGTGCTTGCGCGCGGGGAGGAGGCACGGGGTTCCCTCTTTGTGCATGGGTGCGCTACGACGCTTGTGAGTTGCGACTCTTGATGAGCCTTGTGCCTGTAGTTGCCAGTTCGCATCCGCTCTCATCGCTCTCGGAGTTGACGGTTGTACGGTGTCGCTCCCCGAGTCCTGTGGTCTCTGCTGGTCTGTCTCTGTGTCTCTAGTCTGTCTGTGGTCCAACGTCTCAAGAGTTGAGCTGCCTCTCCGCGGATCTCCGTGCGTGACTTTGATTGTTTTTGTCCGGGGAGCGGGGGCGGGGGGGCGCGCGGGGGGTTCGTGGTACGTAAAGCCGTAGGTGGTTGCCGCTCCGTTTCTAAAAAAACCTCGGACATTTTACGAACTCCTTGGCGACGTGCGCGTCGCGTCGCCAAGGCTCTGCGACCTCGGTCGTACAATCGGCGACCTCGGTCGCACAACCGGCCGGATGCGCGGGTTTTCAGCCAGGTTCCCGCGCACCGGCCACGAACTCGACTCGCACAGCAAAAAAATCCGGACCACGAAGCGCCGCCCGCGCGCCCATTGACCCCCCAATCAGCCCTCTTGCTGTCCCTCAATCCCCACCCGCCAGATGTACTGCCCTCGCCCACCCAATACTCCCACCCTCCTGACCCGGACAGTCCAGGTACAGGAAAAGCGGGGAGCGGGGCCCGATCCAAGGAGCACCCCGTCGGCCCGGGAGGGCTGTGAATTTCGGCGCGAGCGGAAGGCTGCCTGCAGACGCTCAGCCCCCGGCTGAGCTGCCGAATCCTCCCGGCTAATCCCCTGACCTGCCGCCTGAAACGGGACGACATTACACCACCTCACACACACTCCCCCCTCAGGGCTAAGCAGTGCGCAAGTCCACCCGAACTCTAGGCGAGGCGTCGACCACTCCTTCGGAATAGCTCTGTCAGTGGCTGCACTAGACGCCCAGAGATGGCGCGCGGCGCGGGCGGATGACTGCGGAAGAGAAAATGCGGAGAGGCTAGCTCGCAGGTAGATGTGCTCAGCCAAGGGTAGGGGATGAGGGGAATGTGTCAGTGTGGGGGGTGCACCAACCGCAGAGCGTTGTGTTTTGCCTTTAAGACTTGAACAGTTTTTTTTTTGCCGCTCCGTTTCTCTGTTCTGGCCTTTTCTCCGTGTTTACTTCGAGTTTTGTGTCCGGCAGAGAAGACACAGACGCCCCAAAACACGCCTCGACCTCGTCACGCGGCAAGTGCTACAGGCTCGGCACTCCGGCGGAGCGTGTCGCTCTGAACCAGCAACACCGTCTGCGTCTCCTCGATCCTCGATGCGCGTCGCTCCAACAGCACCTCACGGATCATCACATCGCCTCCGGCCCGCTCGGCGACGGAGCTCCCGAGCCGGTCGCGTTGAGCGGCTCTCTGTGCCCGCGGTGCACCCCCTCCACGGCGCCCGCTTCCGGCGCCCGCCACGGTCCCGCCCGCGAGGCTCGCTCCACGCGTCTACCGGCGCATCACAGCCCAGCCTGCGTGCGGTAGTGGTCGGTCAGCCTCACCTTACCGCCCTGCGGCCGGCGGAAGCCGCCCGCCGCCGCGCCGCCCGCCGGCATGCCCGCGGGAGGACAGCCTCCGTGCGGGCCTGCCCCCTTGGAGAGGCAGGCCCCCGGGGGCCCTCCTCCTGCGCCGGGGTGGTGGGGGGCGGGCGGGGCAGGGCCGCCCGTCCTCGGGCTGCCGCCCACCCCCCCTCCCACCCCCCCTCCCATCCCCATTCCCATCCCTCCGGTGGGGGGCGGCGGCGGCGCGGCGCGCAGCTCCTCCTGCCGCTTCTCCTCCGCCTAGACAGGGACGTGTCCGAGACATGTCACCGACGGGGGTCCTCGACGGCTCCGCCGCCGCCTCCTCCGTCCGGAGCCATCTTTCTTGGAGCCAGTCCGACGGCTGCTCAACT
>NW_005200730.1:239481-242407 GCF_000372725.1 Emiliania huxleyi CCMP1516 | reverse complement strand
TGGCGTTTCCGCGTCCCGCGCCCCGGACCGATCGAGAGCGCGCTCATCTTTCTCGGGGAAGGCGTCGAAGAACTCCTGGAGCTCTTCGAATGAGGCGGCGAGCGTTCCCCACGTGGGGGCGAGGCCGACGCTAGCCGTCGAGGCCCCGTCGCCTCGTTTGCAGAGCACTGCCACACGTTCTTTCCTTCCGGGCTTGCGCTCGGCTTGGGGTCGGCGGTCAGACGCCAGCACCGGGCGCCATGGACAGTGAAATAGATTTGTTTTGTCGACGAGAGACGAGGTAATAGTTAGGTATTCACAGAGTCCAAAAAAAACCATGGTGGCAAAACGGAGCACAAGCCACGCGCTTCAATGGAGAGTGTTCCCAAGCAAAGCCGGTGCCGAGCCCAAGGTGGACCTCCCCGCGCTATGCCTATGGGGTCGTGTTCTCGCTCCGGAGTTATTGGAGTTGGCAGTTGCTCTCGGCAACACGCCTTAGGCTCCGCCGGGGCCTGCGGGCGCGCCAGACTAGAGCGATGACGACGAGCGAGAGGGACCCTTTTTCTTAGAGTCTGGCTGCAAGGCCCGGTTCTTGCAGCTGCTGCTTGAGCATTATCACGGCACGGCAGCAACGGGCGTGCTCAAATCATCCGCGGGAGATCATCACTCTCTGCTGGCGCTGCACCAAGGCATCGCTGCTCGCGCTGGTCACCGAGATGCGTAACCTCGCAAATAAGGAGGAGCGCAACACAAAGGTCAACCAACTTGGACGGCTGGCGTTCGAGATCTTGCGACGGCTATGTTGATTCGCGCCATCGCGCGACATTGAGGCGCTCCGCAACCAGAAGGGTGTCGGCGAGTGGAGTGTGGAGCAGCTGCAGCAGCTCTGCGACACGGGCGCCTGTTCCTACCTCATGGCGCTGCGGGCTCGGCGGCAGTAGAGGGAGGGGCCGACGGGGACCATACCCCCCCCACCCCCTGTCGAGGGCTAGTCTTGGGCGGTCAGGACCATATACCCCCCCACCCTTTGGTCCGCGAGGGTACCATACCATACCCCGCAAAAAGTTGGAACCCAGTGGGTTGCGGGCATGAAGAAAACAGGATTGAGACACGCCGCCGTTTCTAAACCTTTCCACAGCCCTCATCCACCCCACGCCGTGGTTTCTTAGCTCCGGCCGGGGCACTCAATCAAGCCAGAGCGCCGGCCCGAAGGATTTTTAGGTATTAAAGCTAAGGAATGGACGGACGGAAACAGACCCCCCTTTTATGTCAGAACTCCGCAGACTTGAAAGGTGACAAGTGCGCGCGCCGCAGGCGAAGAGAAATTTTGATTGAGCTTCACCTTCAGCTGGGGCTCCCGTTCACACAAAACGTAAAAATCTCTCTCTCCCGTTCACACTCGTGTCTGGCCTTTTCTCGGGGCCGCGCCTGCGGTGCGCCGTGGTTTCTTAGATTTTCGCGGAAATCGCTTGGTAGGGTTTCTTAATGGTAAGGTTTCTTAATGCCCGCAACCCACTGTACGAGAGCAGAAGAGATCAGAAGAGAATTTTACAAGAAAAGGCGCTCGCGCACAACAGAAGAGAATTTTACAACAAAACTCCCTCGCACGACACTGGGCACAGGACTGGGCACGGGACTGGCTCAGAAGAGAAAGCGGATAGAACAAGAACACAACGCACTCTCTCACGTACAAACAAGGGACATTCTGCAGAGATGCAGGGAGGAGCGCAGTGGGAGGAGCTCAGGCGCTTAAAAAAGGTGGCGCCCGATACTTCTTTGAGCTACATATACGAAAAAGAAAAGCTGCGCCTCGTGTCGCGCGAGGCAGCCTTCGGCTTGTCCATGAACGCCTCACAGGCTGTCAGCGCCGCCGACTCGCACAGCGACAAGCGCACGCACCGCTCGCTCCTCGAGCGGCTCCGGCAGCACAGCCGTGGCGAGTCGGGCTCCGCCTTTGTCGAGGCGCTGCTCGAGGCGGCGGCGGTGGCGGCGGCCTCGCCGCGACGGCGCACCCCGCTCGGCCACGCGCAGCTACTCAGCATGGTGAGCGCCACCGTCGAGGAGCGCTGCGCCCTCGGGACAGCCGAGTGCGAGGCTGCCGTCGCGGCCGTCGGGCCACGCCTTCCGGCCCTCGCCGCGCTGCTGCACGGCGCCCACTCTTCGGGCGAGGGCTCGGCGGCGTGGAGGGTGGGCGTCTCGTCCGTCCGCCGCCTGCTGCGGGCGCACGGCTCGCTGCTCGCCTCGGCGCAGGCGTGGCTGCTCGCCGAGAAGGGCTCCGCCACGCCTCCCGCTTCAGAGGCTGCCGACGCTGCATGCGCGCTCGCCGGCGCAGTGCTTCCGCTCCTCCTCGCGCGGGGCCGCGCGTCGGCGGAGCAGCAGCTCGACTGGGCGGCGTGGTCGAAGCTGCTCGGCGGCCTGCTGGCGACCGCCTCGCCCGCCGTCGCGATCGACGGCTTTGCGCCGCTGCTCGGCGCCCTTCCGGCCGAGGAGCTGCTCAAGCGCGTGCTTCCGGCGGTGACCAAGGCGCTCAAGCGGGCGGCGGAGGGGGTGCTTCCGTGCCTGCCGAGGCTCTTCGCGGCGCTGCCTCGCGCGGCGCCGCTGCCCGCGGCCGCCGCCTCCTCCCTCTCTGAGCAGCTCGCCCCATCCCTCCTCGCCGCAAGCCCCGCCGGCCGCTCCGCCGCCGCCGCCGCCGCGCTGCGCGCGCTGCGCTCGCGGCTGTGCGGCGGCGGCGCGGCGGCGGCGGCGCGCGCGCTGGTCGGCGCGAGCGGGAAGGGGACTCAGCTCTCGCCGCAGCAGCGTGTCTCTCTCGGCGAGGCGCTCGCTTCCCTCGCCTTTCCGCCATGCGGCGCGGCAGCCGCTGCCGGCGCGGCAGAGGCGCAGGGCGCGGCCGAGGCGGTGGCGAGCTACTTGCTCCCTCTGGCGGCGCGGGAGGCGTCCGAGCCGGCGC
>NW_005200730.1:238190-239011 GCF_000372725.1 Emiliania huxleyi CCMP1516 | reverse complement strand
CCTTGCTCCCTCTGGCGGCGCGGGAGGCGTCCGAGCCGGCGCGCACCGCGATGATGGCGGCCGTCGGGAGCTGGGTCGGCGTGGCTGGCGTCGGAAGCGCGGACGCGGCGGTGAAGGCCGTCGGCGCCGGTCTGGCGGACAAGTCTGCAGAGGTGCGGCGGGCGCACCTCGCTGCGGTGCTCGGCGGCCTGCAGTCGGCGGTTGAGGGGGGCGGTGCGGAGGGCGGCGGCGCGTCGGGCGCGCTCCTCTCGCTGCTCAAGCCTTCGGCCGCAGGCGAGCCCCTCCTCGCCATGGTCCGATCCGCGATTAAGAAGGCGCCCACGGCGCCCGCCGCCCGCGCGGATGCGCTCGGCGCGCTCGCGGCGCTGCGGGAGGGGTGTGCGCTGAGCGAGCCGCTGGCGGCGGCCTGCACGGCCGACAAGCTCTGGCAAGCGGCTCTCAAGGCCAAGGAGGCGTTTGCGTGGGCGAGCGCGAGCAGCGCAGGCGAGAAGGGGTGGCCGGGAGGACAGCCAGGGCGAGATCTGGGGAGAGATGGGGAGATGAGGCGTCTCCTGCGCGACATGTGGGGAGGTGTGGGGAGGTGTGGGGAGATATGGGCGCCGCCCGCTCTTGTGCTCACTCGTCCTGCCACGCGCGGCGCCCTTCCCTCGCGCAGGCGCCGGGCGCGAGGTGCGGATGGCTGCTCGCTGCGTCGTCGGCGTCGCCCTCTCGCCGCTCGCGTCGACGTCTGCGCACCGCTGCCACGGGCGGCGCTTCGCCTCCCTCTATGCACTGACCCGCCCCGCCCTTCTCCACGCAGGACCGCCGAGGGCGGCGCGCTC
>NW_005200730.1:231866-238090 GCF_000372725.1 Emiliania huxleyi CCMP1516 | reverse complement strand
CGCGCCGGCCGTCGCCGCGGCCGCCGTGCTGCGCGCGCTCGAGCGGGCGGCGCGGAGGCAGGTAACGGAGCCGGCGGGTGCCGACGGCGCCGCGGGCGAGCCCGACGCCGACCCGGCCGACGCCGCTGCGGGGGCGGCGGTCGCGCACGGACGGAGGCTCCGCGCGGCGCTGCGTGCGGGGATGTCGCGGCTGCGCGACGCGAGGTGCGAGGAGCTTCCGCCGCTCGTGCCGCGGTTGCTCCTCCTCTGCCACCAGCCCGCCCTTCTGCCCCGCGAGCCCGCCGGGCCGGGCGGCTGCGGCGGCCGGAGGCCGTGGGAAGAGGTCGCCTCCGCGTGGGGGGAGGCGGCGGAGGGGCTGCTGCGGGGCGCGGCCGACGCGGTTGCCGAGCTGGTCGCCTCGGACAAGGGCGCCGCCTCCGCCTCGCGCGACACGAGGCTGGCGGCGCTCGCCTCGCTGGGCGCTCTCGCCGCCTCGCCCGCCGAGGTGCGGGCTGCCGTCACCGCCGCCCTCCTCCCGCGGCTTGAGGCCCCGATGCGCGAGGCTGCGGACGAGCTCGCTGCCGCGACGCCGTCGGAGGTCCATGCGCTGCGTTCGCAGCGCGCGGCCGCCGCGTCGAGCACGCCAGGCGGCGGCGGCGGCGGCGGCGGCGGCGCCAACGGGCGAGGCGCCGACGAGGACGTGGAGGCTGCGATCCGCGCAACGTTCGCTCGGCGCGCGGCGGAGGCGGGCAAGCCGGCGGCGGCCGAGAAGAAGCCGAAGGTGGACAAGGCCGAGGCACAGCGTCAGGCCGTGGCCGCGGCCGAGGCCGAGGCGTGCGAGAGGCTCGGCCGGCGCACCACCGAGCTGCGCCGCTTGGGCGAGCTCCTCTCGGCCGCCGCCGACGCCGCGCCCGCGGCGGTGCGAGGCAGGCTGCCGCAGCTGCTGCCGCTGCTCGTCCGGCTCCCGGCGCTGCCTGCTCTGCGCGCGGCGGACGGCGGAGGGTGGCTCGAGGCCCTCTTCGAGTCGCTGCTCGCGTGCGCCGCCGCGCCGCTGCACGCCGTTCGCGCGCCGGTGGCGAGGGCTCTGCTGCGCGTGCTCGCGCCCGGAGACGCGGCGGGGGAGAGTGGCGCGGGCGGCTCGGAGCCTCTCGCGCTCGCGCCGCTGCTCGAGGCGCTCCTCGGCGCGTGCGACGGGATGCCGCTGCCGCCCGCGGGGTACAGCTTGCTCCTCCCGCTGCTCGAATGCGCCCTCGCCGACCGGGCGGCGGCGGCGGCGTCGCTCAGCCTGCTCACCCTCCACGCCGCGCCCTCTTTGCCGCTCGACCAGCCGGCGCGCCGCACGAGCGTCCGCCTCCTCCTCTCCCTCCTCTCGAGCGACCGGTGGCGCGCCGACGCGGCGGTCGCGCTCGAGGTCCTCGCCCCGGCCCTGCAGCCGGCCTCGCTGCCGCAGCTTGTCCGCGCCGCCACCGCGGCCGAGGGGCCCGACGAGCGGTGCGCGGCCCTCAGCGCGCTCTGCCACGCGGCGCCGCTCGCCGAGGGGTGGCACCCTCCCGACGCGCCGCTCGCAGCGCGGCTCCACTTGGCGAGGTACGACGACGACGCCGCCGCCGCCGCGCGGGGCGCCGACGCGTGGGCGCTCTACGCCGGCTGCGTCGACGCCGCGGAGCCGGGCGCGCCGCCGCTGCCGGCCTCGCTCGAGGCGGAGCTGCTGCCCGAACTCGCCGCCCTCTCGGGCCGCGAGCGGGCACAGGCGGCGCGTGCGCTCGCGGCGGCCGCCGCCGACGAGCCGCCGCGGCTCCACACGCTGCTGCAGCGTCTCTTCGAGATGCACAAGGAGGCGTCGCCGCCGCCGAAAGCCGCGGCGGGTGCCAAGGGCAAGAAGGGCGCGCCGCACGCCAACGGAGCCGAGGGCCGCGCCCCAGCGGGGAGGCGCCGCCCGCCGCGCGAGCGGCGCCTGGACACAGCCAGCTTGCGACTCTAGGCTCCGAGGAGGAGGACGACGGCTGGCGAGCGCGGCACGGAGTCGCGCTCTGCCTGGCGGCGGTGGCGCCCGCCGCGTCGGTGATGCAGCTGCCGGTGGCGTTCGCTTTCCTCAAGCGCGCGCTCGCCGACGAGGTGGAGGAGGTGGCGGCCGCGATGACGGCGGCGGGCTGCGCGCTCATCAACGAGCAGGGTGCGCCCGACCGGATGGTGCCGCTCCTCGCCCCGATGTTCGAGACGATGCTCTCCGAGGCGGCCACCACCGAGGCGGACGAGACGTGGCGCGCGGCGAGAGAGACGAGCCGCCTCTCCTCACGGCTCGGGTGCGAACAGGCGGACGACCGCGTGCGCACGGGCGTCGTCGTCTGCTTTGGCGCCCTCGCGCGCCACATCCCTCCCGACGACCCCAAGGTCGGGCTCGTGCTCTCGCGGCTCGTCGACTAATTAACACTAATTAACAGTCATTAACACTAATTAAGGTCGGGCTCGTGCTCTCGCGGCTCGTCGACTCGCTGGCGACGCCGTCCGAGGTGGTGCAGCGCACGGCGGCAAAGTCGCTCTCCGCGCTGCTCTCTCGGGCGGAGGTCAAGCCGCGCGGCGCCGAGGTGCTGCAGGAGCTGCTGGCGACGCTGCTGGCGACGCCGTCGTACGCGATGCGGCGCGGCGCCGCCTTTGGCCTCGCCGGAGTGGTCAAGGGGCTCGGCATTGCCAGCCTGAAGAAGGAGGGCGTGATGGCGGCGCTGCAGGCCGCCATCGAGGAGAAGAAGCGGGGCGAGGAGGCGTCCAACGCCAAGGAGGGCGCCCTCTTCGCGCTCGAGGCGCTCTGCGAGACGCTCGGCCGCCTCTTCGAGCCGCACGTCGTCGGCGCGCTGCCGCTGCTCCTAGACACTTCCTAGAGACTTCCTAGAGACTTCCTAGATACTTCCTAGGCGCGCTGCCGCTGCTCCTCTCGTGCGTCGCCGACGGCTCGGGCGGCGTGCGGCACGCAGCGGTGTCGGCGTCCGGCGTCATCATGTCGAGCCTCTCGGCGCAGGGCGTCAAGATGGTGCTGCCGTCGCTGCTGCGCTCGCTCAAGGAGGAGGACAAGTGGCGCGCGCAGCACGCCGCCGTCGAGCTGATGGGGTCGATGGCCTTCGTCAACCCGAAGCAGCTGTCTGCGACGCTGCCGCAGCTCGTGCCGGCGCTCACCACCGCCCTCACGCACTCGCACGCAAAGGTGCGCGAGTCCGCCTCCGCCGCGCTGCAGTCGGTCGGATCCGTGATCCGCAACCCGGAGATCTCCGAGATCCTGCCGGCGCTGCTGCACGCGCTCGCCGAGCCGGCGGCGGGCACCGACGCGGCCCTCTCTGCGCTCGCGCACTGCCAGTTCGAGCATTGCGTCGACCCGCCCTCGCTCTCGCTCATCGTGCCGGTGCTGCAGCGCGGGCTGCGCGCGCCATCGGCGCAGGCCAAGCGGCGGACGGCGCACATCACGGGCAACATGTGCTCGCTGCTCGCCGACCCGAAGGACATCCTGCCCTACCTCGACATGATGATGCCTCAGCTGCAGTCTGTCCTGCTCGACCCGATCCCCGAGGTGCGCTCGACCGGCGCCCGCGCGCTGGGGCGGCTCTGCGCCGGCCTCGGCGTCGACGCCTTCCCGAACCTGATGGCGTGGCTTCGCGAGGGCCTCCGCCGCGACTCGTCCGCCGTCGAGCGCGCGGGCGCCGCGCAGGGCCTCGCCGAGGTGCTCGCGGCGCTCGGCGACGAGGCGGTCTCTGACGAGCTGCCCGCGCTGCTCGCCGGCGCGGAGGACCCCGACCCGGCGGCGCGCGAGGGGCACGCGGCGCTGTGGACGCACCTGCCCCGCGTGCTTGGGCCTCGCTTCGAGCACCACTTGGGCGCCGTCCTGCCGGTTGTGCTGGCGGGGCTCGCGGACGGCGCCCGCGCCGGGTCTGCAAGGCGAGCTGTGAAGAGCGCGGCCGTGAGGGGCGGAGCTGCGAATAGGCGCCGAGCAAGTGCGCGAGGCCTTTCCTAGACCTTTCCTAGACCGCTCCTGGAACCTTCCTGTAGGCGCCGAGCCGGTGCGCGAGGCGAGTTTGCGCGCCGCGCACGGCGTGATCGCGACGTACACGCGCGCGGCGGCGGAGTTGCTCCTCCCCCCGCTGCAGCAGGGCCTCGCCTCAGACAACTACCGCATCCGCCAGTCGTCGATCGAGCTGCTCGGCGAGCTGCTGCTGCGGCTGACGGAGCGCGGCCCTCTTCCGGTCCTCTTCCTAGACACTGCTTAGACATTTCCTAGACACTTCCTAGACACTTCCTAGCGCGGCCCTCTTCCGGTCCGCTCGAGGAGGGCAAGGGCGCGCCTCGCCTCGGCCCTCTCGGAGCCGGCTCGGCCCCTCCCCACAGGTGCTCGAGGAGGGGGAGGACCCGCCGGCCGACTCGCCGCTCGCGCACGTGCCGACAGCGCAGCAGCACGCCCTCCTCGCCGCGCTGCACATCGCGCGCTCCGACACGGCCGCCGCCGTCAAGGCTGCGGCGGGCACCGTGTGGAAGACGCTAATTAACACTAATTAACACTAGTTGCCACTAATTAGGCTGCGGCGGGCACCGTGTGGAAGACGCTCGTCGAGAACACGCCGCGCACCCTGCGCGCCATCCTCCCACCCTCGCCTAGGTAACACTAATTAACACTGATTAACACTAGTTGACATTCACTAGGCGCGCCATCCTCCCCACCCTCGCCGCGCAGCTCATCGGCACGCTGGCCGGCGGCGACGACGAGCCGCAGGAGGCGGCGGCGGCGGCGCTCGGCGAGCTCGTCGTCAAGCTGGGCGAGCGCGTGCTGCCGCGGCTGCTGCCGCTGCTGCGGCGCGAGCTCGAGGAGGGGGACGAGGACCGGCGCGCGGGCGCCGCCATCGGGCTCACGCAGCTCATCGCCTCGGCGGGCCGCGAGCACGTCGAGCGTTTCCTGCCCGAGCTCATCGGCGCGGTGCGCGCCGGCCTCTGCGACGAGGCGGCGTCGGTGTACGGCGCCGCCGCGCGCGCCTTCGCCGCGCTGCAGCGCGTGGTTGGCGCGGCGGCCGTGCACGAGATCATCCCCGCGATGCTCGAGCTGCTCGGCTCGGGCGACCCGGCCGACGCCGACGCCGCGATGCGCGGGCTGCGCGAGGCGGTGGCGCAGCGGCCCGCCGCCGTGGTCCCCTTCCTGCTGCCGCGCCTCTGCGCGCGCCCTGTCAGCACCGCGGCGGCGCGAGCGCTCGGCGCCGTCGCACACTCTTGCGGCGAGCACCTCCACCTGCAGCTCGACGTGGCGCTGCCGCCGCTGCTCGACGGGGTCGTCCTCGAGGCGGAGCTCCTCCCCGCCGGCGCGCCCGCGGGCGCGGCCGAGCCCGAGCAGCGCGAGGCGCTGCTCGGTGCGGCGCGGTCCCTCTCGCTCTCCGTGGGCGAGGAGGGACTCCACCTGCTGTACGGCGAGGTGCTGCGCGCCGCCGCGCCAGCCGCGCCGCCGCACTCGCGCGCGGCGGCGTGCGCGCTGCTCGGCGCGGTGATGTGCGAGCGCGCCGAGGAGCACGCACCGCACCTCGGGCCTGTCCTCGCCGCCCTCGTCGGGGCGATCAACGCGCCGCAGCCCGCCGTGGTGCGCGCGGCGTGGGGCGCGCTCGACGCGCTCGTCAAGGCGCTGCCCAAGGAGCGCTACCCCCTCCACGTCCACACGCTGCGCGAGGCGCTCGCCTCACTCGCCGACGAGGCGCGCGCTGCTGCGCGCAAGGCGGCCGCCGCCGAGGGGTCCGACATGGCTGGCCAGGCGGCGGCGGCGGGTCGCGTCGAGGTGGCGGGGCTGGCGCTGCCAAAGGGCCTCGCGCCGCTCGTCGCGGTCTACCTGCACTCGCTGATGACCGGCTCCGCGGAGCTGCGCGAGGCGGCCGCTCTCGCGCTCGGAGAGGCGATCGGGCTGACGCCGGTGGCGGCGCTCAAGCCTTTCGTCATCCAGATCACCGGCCCGCTCATCCGCGTCATCGGCGACCGCTTCCCCGCCGGCGTCAAGGCGGCGATCCTCGCCGCGCTCACGCTGCTGCTCGGGCGCTCCCCCGCCGCGCTCAAGCCCTTCGTGCCGCAGCTGCAGACCACCTTCGTCAAGTCCCTCTCAGACGCGCAGCAGTCGGTGCGCGCGCGCGGCGCCGCGGCGCTCGCGGCGCTCGCCGCCATCGCGACGCGGCTCGAGCCGCTGCTCACCGAGCTCGCCAACGGCGTCGCCACCGCCGAGCCCGACGTCGCCGCCTCGC
>NW_005200730.1:229426-231766 GCF_000372725.1 Emiliania huxleyi CCMP1516 | reverse complement strand
CCGCGCGGGGCTCGCCATCCTGCGCACCGTCGGGCCGGGCGGCGTCGCCGCCGCCGCCGCCCCCGCCGGGGCGCTGCCGCCGCCGCCCGACGCGGTGCTGGGCGCGTCCGCCTCGCTGCCGTCCCTCCGACCCGCGCTGCCCGCGCTGCTCGCGTCCGCTCAGGCGGCCGCGTCGTCCGCGGACGCCACGCTGCGCCAGCCCGCCGCGCACGCCCTCGGCCGCGTCATCGCCGCGTTCGCTGAGCCAGAGCCCGAGGACGCGGCGGAGGCGGAGGCGGAGGGCGCCGACGCGGCGGCCGCGCTCGCACTTGCCGCCGCGGCCGGCGTGCCGAGCTCAGCTCTCGAGGCGCTCGCCGCCCTCCTCGCCGACGCCTCCTCGGACGTGCGCCTCTCCGCGATGCACGCCGCAAAGCGACTCGCGCGGTTGCGGCCGGCGGCGCTCGCCGCGGCTGGCTGTGCCGGCGGCGCCCTCCTCCTCCCGCCGGTGGCCGCGGCGATCGCCGTCAAGGGCAACACCTTCTTGCGGAGCGGCGCAGAGCGAGCCTTGGCGCAGGTGCTTGCCACGTGCGCTTGGACGGAGCCCGCCAATCTGCCGCCGGCTGGCAGCGGCCCCGGCCGCTTGCCTCCCGAGGCGCGCTCCGCGGCCGACGACTTCCTGCGGCGCTCGTACCGGCGGATCCGCGCGATGGAGTCCGAGGCGGAGCGCTCGGATGAGGACCCCTGAAGGGTGTCGTCTCTCCGCCGGCGCTGCCCAGCGCGCCCTCTCCGCCGGCGCTGCCCAGCGCGCGGCATGCTCCCCGCGCATGCCACATACGGCTCGCCGAGTGGAAAAGGGAGCCTGCGGCAGCCACTTTGGTCCCCTACCCCTTTCACACACCACACAGTGTGTGGCGCGCCGCGTTCTTCGATGTTTTCGCTCCGGAAAAAAAGCGCGTGCTTTCGCGGTGCCCGTGCGGGTGGTCTTTTGTTCTCTACCACTTCCTACTGTTTAAAACGAAAAGCATGCGCGGTTGTGTGTGTATGGCGGCCTCCTCGCTCTGGGGGGAGGCGGGGGCCCCCGGAGGCACCGTGCGGCGTGCGCCGCGCCGCAGTGCGGAAACCGCGGGGCCCCGGCGCTCAGAGTCGCTCATACCACCAACTTCCCGAATGATTACGGTTGATTAGAGGGCAGATTTGGAGAGATCTCGAGGAGTACATACAGATAGACCCTCCAATCATGAGAAACCTCCAACCTGATCGGTCGTACTGACCGCCGACAGATCACTCCAGACAGCAGACAGGCCGACGTCTGCACGTGGCCGGCCGGGCGAGAGGCTTGACACGATCCGACCCTGCGACCCTGACGCTGCTGCTCTAGCTATCAGACAACTGCTGACTGCTGCCACAATGTGTGACCGGTGCTGGCCCACTTGGCGGCCTTCCCGGTCGGTGGTGAGGCGCAGTTCAGAGCTGTCGATGGCGCGATGCCGCACTGGTCCCACATTGGTGACACGAGACCACCACGTTTGCCGGTCCAAGAGAGAGGCACCGGCGCTGTCCTGAGAAAGTGCATGGTCCCTCTTGACTGCCCATGCGCGCGAGGCTGTGTAGGCATAGCCTCGAGAGTGCCAGCAGCCAGTCGCCGAGGCAGTTTGTGACGCGCATTGCGTCAGAAGCGTGCACACGATGGAAGGACACCTTCCTACTGGCCGTACAATCAGGTCGTCACTGAATGCTTGATACTAAGGCCGCGAGCTTGCAGGTGGGCAATTGTGCAGCATTGCACGGTCAGCAGCGCCGACAGGCTGTCGCAAGGCGTGATAGCATGGCCGCAAGTATACAGCGAATTCCCATGAAACAAGTAAAAATCGCGGAAAAAAGAAAAAAGTCCTAAAAAATCGGCGCCTGCGGCGGGCCGTGGGACCCCATCTCCCCCCCGCATGGATACCCTCCAGGGCCCCCGCCTCTGAGCGGGCGGCGGGCGTAACGGGGACGAGACGCGGTTCGCCTGCCCTGGTCGCGCGAGCGGCGGTGAGCGTACGGCGCAAACGAGATCGTATCGTGCGGTTGCGCCACGGATCCACGGCTACTAAACTAGGCAGTGTGACGGCCCGAGATCGAATCTTACGGGTGCGCGAGACGGCCATCGGAATCGAGAAGAGTGAGGAGGAGGAGGAGGAGGAGGAGGAGGAGGAGGAGGAGGAGGAGGAGGAGGAGGAGGAGGAGGAGGAGGAGGAGGAGGAGGAGGAGGAGGAGGAGGAGGAGGAGCTACTTGCCCGCGGCGTCGGCCAAGGCTTCCTCTCGCAGTCGCGACAGCTCCTGCGTGAGGCCCTCCAGCTCCTCTGGGCTGGGGATCGCATC
>NW_005200730.1:221861-226561 GCF_000372725.1 Emiliania huxleyi CCMP1516 | reverse complement strand
GGCACTCGAGCTCGGCTTGTGCGGGTGCTTGCGATTTGTGCCCGCAATGAGCTCTGACCCCCCCCCCCCTCTTTGTCGGTCCGCGCCCTTTTTCTCAGTGTATGTAGCTCTGACGTACATTCCCGGAGGAGGACTGCTGACGGGGTTTGCGATGAGGAGCGATCCGAACGTGGTATTCGGGTGATCAGATCACTACCGCCGAAACGCAAGAGCACTGCGACGCATCGGGCTCATGCTAGCATCCACCTCGCGAGCCGACCGTCTGGCTCAGCGAGGCTGCTGCGGAGCACTCGCGGGCCGATTTCTGGCCCAGCGAGGCCGCTGCGGGACACACCGGCGGCTCGGTTCGCTCCTCAACGCAAACTCGGTCGAGCAAGAGTCAGGTGTGAGAGAGAGAGATTTTTAGCAATACCAGTGTGAGAGAGAGTCTCTCGGTGTGTGTGTAAAGGCGGCGCGGCACGGTAGGTAGGATGGCAGGCTGGACATCGGTCGGCGGGCCGAGCTTGAGTTTTTCAGTGTATGTAGCTCTTACGTACATTCCCGTAGGAGGACTCTGCTGACAGGGTTAAATAAATAAATAAATAAAACGGACATCCCAAGCTAGGGCTGGGTCGAGGACAGACACGTCCCCACCTTTGCAGGATTTTGCAAAAGCGAGGGGGGAGGGCGCATCGCCGCGCGGAGAGGGCTGGGCACAGGGCACAGGGAATCTCTCTCGCATACAGGATATGCACTCGGCGGCACGAGGGCAGGGCTGGGCGTCCTATTTGTGCTCCCCCCTGGACCCCTCGCTCTCGGGCACTATTCATCTGACCACTCATCAGAGGGGCTTCTTGGCGATCGGCCGCGCTCCGGGGCAGGGCTGGGTAGGATGGGCTCGGGCCACTCGCCCGTGCGGGTGTATCCCCGCATGAGCCGGATGGAGGCCTCGACTGTCCTCGCGCGGCAGGCTCTCGAGCAGCTCGAGCAGCTCTCCCGCCGCCACCGCCGCGTCGTACTGCTCCTTCAGGCCAGGGTTTGCGATGAGGAGCGAGGCACGGGAATTTTTTTCAGCGCTACGTTCTGGCCTCGACCTCTGGCCCTCATGCCCGCTGGCCTGGGCGTCCTCCTCCCGCGCGACTTCCTCGAGCGGCAGCCGGAGCGCTGGAAAAAGTCGCAGCGCAAGCGCGGCGCGCTCCGCCAGCTCGCACGCATCAACCAGCGGCGCGAGAGGCTGGAGGCCAAGGCGATCCGGAACGCGGAGCGCGACGCGGCGCGGCAGCTCGCGAGCCGCGAGGAGGCGGTGGCGGCTGCGGGCGGCCGGCCCGCCGGGCCGCCCCCCTCGCACTGCACTCCCTTTGGGCCGCAGCGCAGCGGCCTCTGGGCAGCCGAGCTGCAGCCAAACCAGCCGCTCGTGCTCGCGCTGCCCGAGGGCGTGCGGCTGCGGCTGCTGCGAGCCTCATTCGCGGGGCCGGCCCCGTCCTCGTCGCAGACCACGCTGCGCTGCCGCGTCCCATCCAGCACCCACGTGGCCACGCTCTGCGTGCTCCGCGGTGGCGGAGGCGGCGGCGGCGGTGGCGATGGCGGTGGCGATGGGTGCGGCGCGGTGGCGGCGGAGTCCGGCTCGCGGCCACTGCGCGCCGAGTTCAGCTTCTCGGACGACCGCGTCGCTCTCGCCGCGGAGGGTGCCTCCGTCGTCCACTTGCTCGGCAGCTACTCGTTCACCTCGCAGAGGGCGGCCGAGGCGGCAGCCGCCGGGACGGCACCGGCGGCGGGCGAGGCGGCGGGCGCTGCGCGGGGTGGGACGCAAAAGGGCCAGTCCTCGCGGGCACAGAAGCCAGACGACGCCGCCGCACGCGAGCGCGCTTGCGCGAGCGCGGCGGGTGGTGGCGGCGGCGGCGGCGGCGAGGGCGGCGGAGGCGGAGAGGGAGGCGGAGGCGGAGGCGGAGGCAGAGGCGGAGGCGGAGGCGGAGGCGGCGGGGCAGACGCGGGCGGCGGCCAGGGCGGCGGCCAGGGCGGCGGCCAGGGCGGCGGCCTGATGGAGCTCTCTAGCGGCCTGCGGTACACAGACACCGTGGTCGGCAGGGGGCGTGCTGCGGCGCGCGGAGACCGGCTCGGCAAGCCCTCGCGCCAGGAGAGGGCTGGGCCTGGCTGGGCGGGCGGTGCGGCCGACGGCCCTTGCGCCCCACCGCACAGGTGTCAAGTTCGAGGGGATGGCGTCGCACGGGCCCGGGGACTGGCGCGTCTTTGACGACAACAAGGGGAGGCAGCTCCACTTCACGCTCGGGCGCGGGGAGGTGCCGGGCTGCTTCCTAGACACCTCCTAGACGCTTCCCAGACACCGCCTAGACACTTCCTCGGGCGCGGGGAGGTGCCGGGCTGCTGCGAGGCGGCGGAGCCCCTCTCGGATCCCGCTCGGAGGCTGCCCTGTAGGTGCTGGCCGGCTGGGACGCGGGCCTGCTCGGCATGCGCTGCGGCGGCACGCGCAGGCTCATCGTCCCGCCCTCGCTCGGCTACGGCGCGCGCGGCGCCGGCCCGGTGCCTCCGGAGGCGACGCTCGTCTTTGAGGCGCGGAGAGACCGGCGCCGCCGCTCCCTCGCACACCGCCACCCAGCCTCACACTCCTGCCGCGCGCGCGTCCGCAGGTGCGCCTCCTCAACGTGCAGCCCGACCTGACGCAGCACTGAGGCCGGGAGAGCGGCTGCGGGCTGGACTCGGGCGGGCGGTGGGCGGGCGCGCCTGAAGCTCATGCGGCGCGTCGTGCCCTGTGCCCGTGGCCACCGTGGGCACGCGCGTGGCGCCTGCAGTTCGCAACGGAGAGTTTGTCTGTGAGCTCCTGCACTGCGCACAGCTCCTGCAGTCCTGCACTGGGTTGTTGCTCGGGGAGTACTACTTTGTTTGTTGAGGGAGTTACAATCCAGAGACTTCTCGAGCCCCCTCTCGTGCGCCGTTGTCGGCGACCCTCCATCCCACTCCGGCTCACGCGTCACAGCACACGGAAGTCGTCGCTGCGCAAGCGCTGTGAAGCGGGGCCGCGGGGTGGCGGGGACGTGGCCAAAAAAGGGGGGGAGCGGTGTAAGCCCGTGACCCCCCGCGTGTGTAGTAAGCTGTGTACGGTAGCGGACTCAGAGGCGCTCAGCGCCCGGGCGGCTGGAGGGCCGCGGGCCGCTGCGCGCTGGCGCTGCGCACGCGGGCCGTGGGCGCAGCGTGGCCGTGGGACGAGTCAATTTTCATTCGACTCGTGGCCCCAAAGTGCGTGAGCGGTGAGGTGTGACGGAGAACGAATAAAGAGGAAAGTACGAGCTACGACCAAATCACTAGAATCGGACTTGAAAGGCACCCCCATGATGGTCCTAGAGGGCCTGGGAAGGAATGCAAGACAGATGCGCCTCGCTCCGTGATTCCATCGATGGGAAATGTTCACCGCGACTCACGTCGAGCCACGAGCGCGCGGGACACCGATCAGCGGTCACCGCGCCGCGGCGTGCGGCGGCGTCGTGCGGCTTTTAATTTTACCTGATCGTTATCATTTCCCCCCGGGATGTGTCCTCTCTCCGGCCAAAATCACGACCTTCCCCAAAAGTGGGTGATCTGGAGCTAGCGTAGGACAGGTAGGGCCTGAGGCGGCAGTAGTCTGCCATGTCATAGGAAGGATTGTGGTTGAAGAGACGCGTGTTCATTTGTTTTATATCCTGCCCGGAGATTCTTACCTTATTTCTTTTTGACACGCCGCCCCGTGCTCTCTCTCCACGCTTTCTAGTCGGCCTCGTCGTTGTCGAGGAGAGTTTGCGAAGCCAGTGGGCGAGAAAAAGAACACACTCGGCGCGTGACATTTCCCATTGCGGAATCACGGACGAGGCGCATCTACCTGCATCCCTTCCCAGGCCCTCTAGGACCATCATGACGGAAGGCTCGAGCGTCCGTGTGCACCGCGTCGACGCCGCCTGCGACGCCCGCCCGCTCCCGGGCATGGTCAGGCCGCCCACGCTCCTTTGCGTCCCCGGCCTCAAGGAGTCGCGGTCCGGCTACCGCGTCGAGGATCGCGACGTTGTCTACTTGTGCGTGAGGCCGGGATCCGACTTTGGCACCCCTGCCTTCGCGGCGGAGTGCCTCGCCGCCGTGCGTGAGCACCTCCCGGACGACGCCCCGGTGGATGCCCTCGCCTTCTCAATGGGCTGCTCGGTGCTGGCCCAGCTCGTCGCCGCCGGCCTCCGGCTGCGCGAGGCGTCCCTCATCTCCCCCGCGGGCCACTTCAACGGCACGTGGGCCGAATCGCTGCTCCGCCGCGGCACCGCCTTTGGCAGCTGGCGGTACGGCACCGGTTTCTGGTCCGGCCTCGCCACCTTCCCCACCTACGTGGCCGGCGGCGCCAACGCGTGGGAGTACGAGTCGCTCCACCGCCTGGCGGAGCGGGTCAAGGTGTACGCGGCCGCGTCGGACCCGGTGCACCCGAACGACGTGGAGAAGTTCGCCGCCAACAAGCAGATCAAGCTGATCGAGGCGGACGGAGGCCACTTCGGCCCCAAGACGTACGTCCCGATGCTGCACCGCCGCAAGTCGCGCTCTCCGCGCCGCGCCGACAAGGCGCCTCGCCCGCTGCACAAGAAGATCCTGTCGCAGATGCTGCAGCCGTACTGGGTCGCGCACGTCGTGTGGGTGCTGTGCTGCGCGATGCTCTGCCAGTCGCAGTGGGGGATGCTCTCCTCCCACCCGCTCACGAC
>NW_005200730.1:218611-221756 GCF_000372725.1 Emiliania huxleyi CCMP1516 | reverse complement strand
AGAAATACAAGAACACAAAAAAAATACAGAATAAGAACAAAACAAGAAGAAGACCAATAAAAAAAAAAGGAAATAAAGATGAGAAAAGAGAAGAACAAAGGAGTAAAGATAAAAGACAATAGGAACCAGGAAAAAAGTGAAAGGAAGAACGCTAAACAGGATAAAACAAAAAAGAAAGAATAGGACAAGAGGGGAAAAATAGAACAAATTAGAGATAAAGTAAGGAAGAAACAAAGCGAAAAATAGAAGCCCACCACCCCCCTCTCCCCCCAGGTACGTCTACCACCGCGCCCTCCAGCACCACGTGCTGCGCCCGACGCACTGGACGCACCACCGCCGCCCGCACGACCACAAGCACCTCCGCAGCCCCGCCGGCATGATCCAGCTCTACGGAGGCGCCGCACCTCCAGCCGCACCTCCAGCCGCACCTCCAGCCGCACCTCCAGCCGCACCTCCAGCCGCTCCCCGCCCTCGGTGCCGCCTCCTCCACGACACTTCCCGGACACGTCCGACAGGCGCCCTCTGCCTGCTCGTCTACGCCGTCCACGCGGCCCTCGGCGTGTCCCGCTACCCGCCCTTCTACCCGTGGCTCGCCTTTTGCTACCTCGCCTTCGAGTTCGCGCACGAGACCGCCCACAAGGCGGACTCGCCCTGATGGCTAGATCTCTCCTGGACCTCTCCTAGACCTCTCCTGGACCCTCTCCTGGCACCGTCCTGTAGGCTGACCCGCCCGCGTGGCTCGGCGCCTGCCGCGACTTCCACGTCCAGCACCACAAGACGCCGTGGCTCAACTACGGGTTCGTCTCGCCGATGTGCGACCACGTCTTCGGCACGGCGCACGGCGACTTCGCCGCGCCGTGGGCCTCGATCCTCGCCTTCGGCCCCATCCCCTTCCTCTCGTTTTTCCTCCTCCCCCCGGTCGGCACCTGCGCAGACGAGACGTCCTCCTCCGACGCCGAGTCGACGGCTGAGTCAGAGGCGAGCACGGTCCTTGCGGACAGCGAGCCGGCGCTCGCGCACGCCAAGCTCGCCGGCCAGCCGCCCGCCGAGTCGCCGACTTGCGTCCGCCACGCCTTTGTTGCCGAGGACCTGTCCTGACCGAGGACCTGTCCATACCCGGCTTGCGCGCTCCTTCGCCCTCCTTCCCCTCCCCGCCGCCAGCCGCGCCTAGCTCGCCGTCGGCGGCGGCGGATGCTCGAGGGGAGGTGCTGGGCCAGAGGAAGGGCAGGCGCGGCCGGTGAGGCCCCCTTCGCTGTGGCGGAGGGGCTGCTCTCTGTGGCCTCCCGTACTCTGGGTCTCTCTTGGGGGACTCCGCCCGCAGCCCTAGCTTTGCGCGCGGCGGTGTCCGGCATGGTGGGCAGGGAGGGGGGAGGGCCCCCGTCTTTGTGAGATTTTGCGTGCGTGGGAGCGCATGACATGGTGCGCTGCTGGGGCTCGCGAGGGTCCCGAAATCCCTCGCGGTGTCCTGTCCGTGGCGAGCCGTGACTTGTGTGACCCGCGGTTGGAGAGGAGGGCCCCGAGAGGGGCCGCCGAGCCGTTGTGATATGTGACGTTTTCTGTTGAGTGTTGTTATACACAGGCACATGGCGGCCGGACCGCGCGGCCGGCGTGTCTGGTGTCTCCGCGTCCGGGCGGGGGAGGGGCACAGGGCTCAGGGGGCCTCAAGGTCACTGTGTCACTGCGGACAGGGGTGCGTGTTGGGCCCGCGGCGCGCGCGCGTGTCGCTGTCGGTGAACGTACGTGCGTGGTCCACCTGACCCTGTGTCAGCAATGATGTCAATAAACACAGTAGCCCCTCGGCGCCTCTCGGAGCGCCCCACGTACCGGCTCAAGCGTACTGTGCCACATGCAAGCGCCCTCCCCACCGGCTGGCCGCCTCCCTCGGCCTCAGTCGACGGGTGCCGCCTCGCCCGAGGCCTCTGCCTTTGGCCGCTTTGATTTCGGCTGCTTGGACCCGGGTCCCTCGCCCTCGCCCTCGAGGTTCCGTGCTTGCCGCGCGTCGGAGAGTGCCTGTGGACGCGGCGCTATGGTCAGGTCCACCCTGCAGCAGTTGGCACTGCAGGCAGCGGGGCGCACGCACCATCCGCGCCTTGCGCTTCTTGTCCATGACCGTCTCGGCCTCTCGGCCAGCCTCGGCCTTGCCAGCCTCGGCCTTGACCTCGCGCTTGACCTCGCTCTTGGCCTCGCTCTTGGCCTCCTCGCTCTTAACCTCGGCCTCACCCGCCTCCTCGCCCGCAGCCTCAAACTGCCGGACGACCTCCTCACCCAACACACGCACAAAGGCGGCGCGCACTGTCGCCAGGTCGGACGCAGACAGGATCTCGCCGCAGGGACGGCCCGACTCGCCTGCCATAAGCTGGTCGATTCGGCCGTGCGTCTCGAGCGCGGAGCTGGCCACCTTAGCGGACACGCCGCCGAGACTCTGCCAGTGGTATGCTTCGCCTCCGTTGCGGGTGGAGAGCGAGGCGAGGCGGCCGGTCGGCGTGCGGAAGTCGACGCAGTACTGAGTGCCGATATACGGCGTGCCCTCCGAGGTCCAGCCGAACGGGGCGCCCGGCTGCGCCTTCTTCAGGGTCATGCCCTGCTTGCGGCGGGCATGCGGGTCGATGGCGTGCACGCCGGTGGACTTGCCTGGCGAGGCGAGAGGCGGAGCGTGAGAGGGCGGGGAACTACAGCGCTGCTCAGCGAAGTCGAGCCAGACCGTATCGCATTCCAACGGTGGGCCAACAAAGCGCGCAGAGCCAGGTTCGGACTTTTTGCGGGTACCCCACATTCACCTTTCTACCTTTCTACCTTTCTACCTTTCTACCTACCTACCTACACGACCTACCTACCCACCCACCTCGAGACCATACCCCCCGCCCGTCAGCTGACAGACCCAGCCTCCCGCCGACGGCACCATACGCCCCCCCCCCCCCCACGGAAAAAGTTACCCTTCATGTGACGACGGATTTTGTAGTCTAAAAATCTCTCTCTCTGTGTAGTCCCCACAATCGCTGAGAGATTTTAGAAAACCAACAAGAAATCACGACTCTCACAGTGATTTGGGCTCGGCAGCTTGGCAGCCCTCAGCCGAAGCTGGGGCCGGTCCCGTAGCCGAGAGAGCCCGCGCCGATGAGTTCGACGCGGTCGGGGGGGGCCTGCG
>NW_005200730.1:215443-218244 GCF_000372725.1 Emiliania huxleyi CCMP1516 | reverse complement strand
CGGGGAGGGCGGCGGGGAGGGCGGGGAGGGCGGGGCGGAGACGTCGAGAGGCGGCGGCGGCGAGGGCGACGCTGACGGCGGCGGCGGCGAGGGCGGCGACATCGGCGGGGGCGGAGGCATCTGGGGATCGTTAGCAGGAGCATCAGGAGGTAAGAGTGGCGGCGGCGGCGGCGGCGACGGCGTGGGCGGCGGCGGCGACGGCGAGGCGGAGGGCAGCGGCGGCGAAGGCGATGACGGCGGCGGCGACGGCGAGGTGGAGGGCGGCGGAGGGGCAGATGGCGACGGCGTGGGCGGCGGCGGCGACAGCGAGGCGGAGTGCAGCGGCGGCGAAGGCGATGGCGGCGGCGGCGGCGGCGTGGGCGGCGGCGGCGATGGCGAGGTGGAGGGCGGCGGAGGGGCAGATGGCGACGGCGTGGGCGGCGGCGGCGACGGCGAGGCGGAGTGCAGCGGCGGCGAAGGCGACGACGGCGGCGGCGGAGGCCAGGGCGAGGCTGTCGACGGCGTCAGCGAGGGAGCGCCCAATTTCCTAGCGCGGTACAGCTCAACCGCATATTGGTCGCCGGCGTACGATCGTCCATTCGCTGTGAGCGGCGTGATCTCGACGGGCACCGTGACCCTCCCGAGGAGCGCAACGCCCTCTCCTTCTGCATACGAGAAGCGGCCGATGTCCGGATCTTTGCTGTCGCCGCCAGATAAGACCCACTCCGGTTGAGCACGGTCTGTTTCGGGCCGTACTCAATGAAGCGACAGCCCGTCCGGACGGCCGGACGGGCTCGCTGAGGTTCGTTCGGATGCCCAGCGACCCCAGCAGCGTCGAGTTGCTGCGTCTGTAGCCAGCTCCGCCAGCGTGGCCGGAAAGACCCAGAGCAGGCCCCAGCCGCCCTCGACCGACGAGGCGAAGGGCCCGTCGGTGGCGGCGGCGGGCGCCTCGTAGCAGTCGTACATGATGCCGTCGCTGTGTGTGACTTGGCCGTAGCCGCCCACGCCATCGCAGGCCGCCTGGCACGTTGCCGACGGCACAGGAGTGCCGCACACTCTGAAGGAAGCGGGCTGGCCGGAAGGGGGTTGCCAGTCGGGCGCACTTAGCGCCGTGTAGACCGTGTCGTCCACGTACTTGGGGCGAAGGGGGGACTGTACACGCGACCACGCACCTCTCGGCTCGCAGTCCGCGTACATTTTGTTTGAGGGGCCCGCCCGCAGGAGGGAGGATTGTTGGCCAAAGCTCAGATTTATTTTTTGTTTGGATCGAGGAGAAGAGAATTCAGAATGCGCGGACACACACAACACGCGCCCGCTCCGAGTCTGAATAAGGTTTACCTTCCCTTCCTCGCCGCGTCCTCGTGCATCGCGCGCAGGATGTCTCGTCCGGCCTGGTCTCCGCCCCCCACCACGGGCTGCCGGCCCTCGCTGCCGCCCCCGAAGAGCCGCACCCCCCTCGCGTTGACCTTGTTCCCGTTCGGGTCGTTTGTCACCACCAGCCCGCGCGAGCCCGCTTCTCGCCGGACCGTGTACTCGGTCTTTGCGGGCACGACGAGGCAGGACCCCTCGGAGAGGGTCGCCTCCTCGCCGCCGCGCAGGCTCACCCTCGCCTCGCCGCGCAGCTGCAGCAGCCACGTCTCGTGCCTCCACGCGGCGTTGTGCTCCACCGGCCCTCCGGCGACAAAGATGCCGAACTCCTTGTCGGGGTGGCTCTCGCCGAAGAGGGGCAGGGTCGCGCCCGCGTCGAGCAGCGCGGACCGCTCTTCCAGCCACTCGTCCAGCCTACAGCCACACGGCGCGCGCTCTCACGCCGGCGCAGCAGGCCGCACCGCATTCCAGATGCCGCGAGGCGCCGGAAGGGCGGAGGGACGACCGTCGCCACGTCCTGCTTGAGGGGCGGCGAGGCGAGGACGGAGGTGGCGGAGGGCCGCCGCGTGGCCGCCTCCTCCGACTCGCGGAAGGCGGCGAGCACCGGCGCGAGGTCCTTGCCCAGGTCGGAGCAGTGAAAGTACTGCTCCCAGAGCACGGCGTCGCACGCCTCAAAGTCGGTGTAGAAGCGGAGGCCGTCGAGCTCGCGCTCGCTGCGCCGCCGCTCGACGACGAGGCCGATGGAGCCCGCGTCCGGCCGCTGCGGCGAGTGCGGGATGCGCGAGGGCAGCAGGTACACCTCGCCCTCGCGGATCCGCACCAGCTCGCGCCGGCCGGCCTGCAGCGTGGGCAGCTCCATGTCGCCTCGCAGCTGGAAGAAGAACTCGCTCCCCTCCTCGAGGTGGAAGTCCTCGCGCCGGTTCGGCCCGCCCACAAACATGACGGAGAGCTGGTCGCGGTGGAGCAGCTTGTTCATCACGGGCGGCGCAAAGGAGGCCGCGTTGTCGCGGAGCCACGTGTCGAGGTGCGTGACGGCCAGCGACGAGCAGTGCCGCCGGGCGGCGCGGCGCCCGAGGCAGCCGGCGCGGCACAGCGGGCGGGAGGCGAGCATGGCGGTGCAGTCGTCGATTCGGCCGACACGAAGAGAAAGAATTTTGCCCACGCACCACGGGGCTACTCTAGGAAAGTGCCGACGGGACGCGGCGCGAGAGACGACTCCCGCGAAAGCACGGCGGGCATCCGATTCTTCTCTCTTCTTGGCATCCGTGGCGTGGGGCTCGCCTTCGAAAAGTCGGGCATGGCTCTCCCCGCAACTTTCTCGCTAACACGCGCGCACCACCGAGACTGTGGTGGGCGCGCTGCGGTCGCACGTCTACCTCCGTCATAGTGCCACGACGTGCGGCCTAGATTTAGCACACGCACCTCTGCTCGCATACACTCATACAATGAATATG
>NW_005200730.1:211729-215343 GCF_000372725.1 Emiliania huxleyi CCMP1516 | reverse complement strand
CAGGTCGCGCGGGGACGCAAACAGAGACCAGCGCGCGGCGCTAGAGGGCCGGGCGCAATCTTGTTGGACCTGGACCTGGACCTGGACCTGGGTCGGCGAGTTTTGGTGGTTCGAAATGCGGAGCGCGCAGTCCGTTGTGGTTCGAAACGCGATGCCTCCGTTGGGAGACACGGACGGCGCCGGCGGGAGCGACGCGGCCGGCGAGGCGCCGCACTCGGTCGCCGCCCTGACGGTGATCAGCGAGCCGGTCGAGCGTGACCAGTTGCATTCGAATCTGAGCACCACATTGAGGCCGTTGGTGGAGAGGGAGCGTCGCGAGCGAGGTGACGAGGATGGAGCTGTGGGTGTAGCCGGTGACGTGACTTTCGCATTGAAAGACTTATTGATCGAGGGTGGGGATGGAGCGGAGGCAACATCTCACATGCAGATCAATTGGAATAGGGTCAAGCGGCACTACTTCGAGGTGTATCTCTTTCGGTCAGCAAAGGGCTGTGGGTGTAGCCGGTCGAGGCACGGCCGCGTCGTCCACGACGAGTCGTCGGAGAAGGGCGAGACGTCGAAGCGCCGTGACGGTGATTCTCGGGCCGAGGCCGATGTCTCGTAGGGAGGAGCTGACTTGTCAGCGCCTTCGCAACGCGGTTCAATTGTGGACGACGGTGTACACGGAGATGGGATGGTGCGACGACATGCGGGACAAGCTGCGATTGCACATGCTTCTGCATGCTACGTGTTCGCACCGCGAGGTCGAACCGAGGTTTATACGGGTGTGGCTCCAGGGCCCGGTGCTCCAGGATGCAGCGGCTGCGAACCGGCGCAGGTGTGTCCGCAATGCGCTCACTAACGTGGCTGAGCAGGAGCATGAGGACGGCAACCACGCACGAATGTCTGTGCTGTAAGGCAGCTAGCCTGTGAGGAGGGCGTCCATAGACACCTCACTAGACCCCACACACGGTCTCGTCCGTGCCTCGCCGGCCGGAGAGATTGCTAGTTTGCTAGAGAGGTGGAGCAAGCCTGCTCTAGCCTCGCATGTTACTTCCTGTTGTGTCTGTTGTTTGTTGTGCCCTTGTTTGTTCTCTTGGCACCTTGGAGTGCTGGGGGGGGCGACAGGGAGGATGTGGCCTTGAGTTATGTGTACGCCTATACTCAGGGTGTGTGGCAGCCCGCTGGCTGTGTGTCTTGTGAGCCTGTTTGTGTCTTGTGTGTCGCTCGTGCGTGTCGTCATCATCTGTCTAGCGTCCACCCATACCGCGTTGGTGTCCAGTCCGAGCCTGGCTGTTCTTCACCTTTCTACCTAACCTAACCTAAAGTCGATAATTGAACACAACGCACTCTCGCAGGTGGTCGTCAGAAGACTCGTCCTTGCTCGAGGAGAGCTCGATAGACTATGCAGCCAGGATATGCAGCAAGGAGGGCGGAGCTGCGACGAAAGACGAAAGAAGCCGCGAGAACAAGGGAACGGCAGGCGGCGGCGGCGGCGCAGAACGAGGCAGAGGAGAGCGACGCGACAGAGGAAGAAGCGACAAGGGAGAGCACGACGAGAGGGGGCGACCGCGAGGTGGCACGAAGGTTGCAGCGAGAAGCGGCGAGAGAATGCGAAGAGAGATAGGAAGAGGCGGACGCCCAAGGCGCAAGGGTGGGCGACGGCTAGCGCACCACACCCCTCTCCTTAAAATCCCTGTGTGGTGGCGGCGTGCCGTCGTCCCATCCCTCCCTTGGGTTGTCTGTTTTCTTTCTTTCTTTCTGCACTCTCGCAGGACGAGGCAGAGGAGAGCGACGCGACAGAGGAGGAAGCGACAGGAGGGAGAACGACGAGAGTGGGACGACCGCGAGGTGGCATGAAGGTTGCAGCGAGAAATCGGCGAGGGAATGCGAAGCCGAAGGGCCAGTGAGTGGCCACTATACCACACAAACAACTCTAACACTCACACGAGATAGAAAGAGGCAGACGACCAAGGAAGGGTGGGCGACGACTAGCTCACCACACTCCTCTCCTTTAAAATCCCTGTGTGGTGGCGGCGTGCCGTCCTCCCATCCCTCCCTTGGGTTGTAAACAAAACAACTCTCTTGGGTTGTCTGCTGACTTTCTTTCTTTCTTTCTTCTCACATGACAAGCGATCCCACGACAGCGATTTGGAGAGAGAAAAAGCTGCTCGCTCGAACCGCGGCCGACTCTACCATCGCGGCCGCAGCTGTTGAGCTCTTCAGAAGACTGGTGCCTCATATGCTGCCTCCCTGCGGATGCTGCCGGCGAGCCTGGCGGTCCGCTGTACTACAAGGAAGTGCTGACTCGATTCTACCTCGAATTCTTCTACCCCCACGACACGGAACGCGAATGTGACAGGACCATCGGGTCCTTCAGCCACCAAAGTGAGATCACCCGAGAGCAGCTGAGCCTGCCTCTGGCCTCGCCTCCCTCTCCTTCAGGCATTCGTGGCATCCTATGGGTCGTCCAGAGTATCGACCTCTGGCGAGTCAGCCAGCCCCACTTTGAGGGCGCCATGAAGTACAGAGCGATCGCCACCTCGCTGGCCTCTCCGCAGGCCCCCCCCGACCGCGTCGAACTCATCGGCGCGGGCTCTCTCGGCTACGGGACCGGCCCCAGCTTCGGCTGAGGGCTGCCAAGCTGCCGAGCCCAAATCACTGTGAGAGTCGTGATTTCTTGTTGGTTTTCTAAAATCTCTCAGCGATTGTGGGGACTACACAGAGAGAGAGATTTTTGGACTACATGATCCGTCCGTACATGAAGGGTGGAGGGGCCCGTCCGCAGAGCTAGGCGGTGTGGGCGCCCTCCACGAAAACTCGCAGCTTGTGAGGAGTTCAGGCCTGGGCCCGAGCCCCTCGGGCGACAGGTTATTTTCGCGCAGCCATTTCTTCTTTCTTGCCTCCCAGCCCGCTTGGGCTTTGAACTCAGTGGCGAGCCCGGTCGACAGGACACCCAGCTCCAGCTCCAGCCACCATGGCGGTCGCCGTCGCCGCTGCCCCGATCTCGCTCACCGACGAGGATCGCCAGATGACCGTCGAGCAGTACCTGAAGGCGGCCGCGTCGGAGCGTGCCGCTGCGCTCAAGCGGCACGGCGAGGAGCTCATCGAGCGGTACGATGCCGAGTTCAAGCGCGCCCGCAAGGTGCTGCGCGACGCCGCGGTCGAGGCGCAGGCGCGCTCGGCCGACGACAGCGAGCGCGACGACAGCGAGCGCGACGAGGTGCCTCGCAAAACCGCCACCACCTCCGAGCCGTCTGGCAGCAGCGAGCCGTCGGTGGACGCGTTTGCGCTGGTGGGGATTCGCGGCGTGCACCAGGGGAAGATCTTCAAGGTCGAGCCGGCGGCGGACAGGAAGACGTGGAGCATCGGTCGGACGGCGGACAACGACTTTTGCCTCAGCGGCGACGACGAGGTCTCGTCGGTGCACGCAAAGGTCTCCTTTGACCGGAAGCAGTTCAAGCTGCAGGCGCGCGAGGGAGAGCCCGCTGGGAGGGACCGAGCGGACCGTCGAGCCCGCGCCCGCCTCCCCTCCGGCAGGACCTCGGCTCGACCAACGGCACCTTCACCACCAACGGCTCTGGCGCGTCCTGCAAGCTCAAGTCGCGCAAGAACCACGTGCTCAAGGCGCCGCG
>NW_005200730.1:208260-210331 GCF_000372725.1 Emiliania huxleyi CCMP1516 | reverse complement strand
CTTTATACTCGTTTATTCACGAGGCGACCCCAGGGGAACCTGGGCTCTAGGTTTCCTAGTGGCGTGCTGTGAATAAACAGCGAAGAAGACGCCTAGGTTTTTTATCTCGCCGAGTCAACCCGAGCCTCCGGGAGACTGTCAGCTGTTTTCACAGCAGGCTGGAAGTACCTCGACAGCAACTGGAGAGAGAATTTTGCCGAGCGCGGAATTTGCGCGGGCAGAATTCTTTTGCAAAAGCATCACTGCGCGGCCATCGCAAGAGCCCCCGCTCTCGACCCCCCCCCCCCTCTACGTCCGAATGCGTGTCGCTGCTCGCGTCAGCATCGCACGCAGCCCCGATGGCGTCGCCCGCGGCGTAGGCGTGCGCCTGGCAAGCCGCACGCATGTGAGAGGGTGTGTGCACGCACATGCCGTCAGTCCCTCCCCGCCCCCCCCGCCTGCCAGCGGTGGGCCGTCCGTGTCCAATCTAGAGGCGCACTGGTAGTCGCTGCGCGATTGGATGACGTAAGGCGCCTCGCCAAAGTCGGCGGGCCGAGCAACAGTGAACTCTGCAGTTGTCCAGCGGTCGCCCGAGACGCGTGTGGAGGAGAAGCACTTCCACGCCACCTGTCCGGCCTATGGTGCATGCTGGCCGCCTTCCCACACTTGGGCGGTAGAGCCCCCCTCACCCACACACCGCGGCGTGCCTCGTGCGCCTGCGCCGACGCGTAGCCGTACCGAATCTCGAGAAACTCGCCTAGCAGAGAGCGCCAGGGAGGGTGCCCGGAGAGGTCGAATGATGCTCGATGCGTTGGGCTCCGGCGCACCACGGCTGCCGACGGTCTGGTATGTCTCGAGTATCCGCCCGCCGTTGACCTGTGAGGGAGTGGAAGCTGCTGGCGCAAAGGCAAGGTTGAGCGGCAGGAGCGGTTGTTTGTCAGCGGGGTGGGAAGGGCGGTACCTCGGAGATCAGTGGAGCGCCGCCGACAGCGAGGCAGCTCTCGGTAGAGACGAAGCCTGCGGCGAGCCTCTCGCCGGTGAGGGAACGCGGCCTTTGCCAAGACTAGACGGTGAGAGAATAGACAAACCTGCCGCCGTGTACTTCCATTTTAGCACTTCTCCCTCCAACGCAGTATAGCGGATCTTCTGGGCGGCGTTCAGCATTGCGGACCTCGCTAGCCAGCCCAGACCAGTGGCAGCGAGCATCTCGTCTCCGTTGACCTTGCCTTTGCACCTATTGCGCCAGGCTCGAGGTGAAGCTAAATGCCTCTACTATCCTTGTCCTTTTCGCATGAGCTCAACGCACCGCCACACGCCTCCTCGAAGCCTGCGAGACCGGCTTGCAGTTAGCTATGCGGCAGCAGGAGAAAAGGCAGGCTCTACTACCCGTCGAGCAGCAGGAGAAAAGGCAGACTACTACCCGTCGAGCACCTGTGGAACAACGACCTGAGCTCGAAGTCGTTGGGCCTCCGCACGGGCACCGCGCCGGTGCTCTCCTCGAGAGAGTGGAGAGCAGAGAGGAGCCCAACCTCCGTCGTCAGGCCCTGCTGCCACGCCTGCTCGCGCTCCCCTCTGCTATCACGCGGAGTCGACTCTGGAAACGACTGCTCATCCACTTCTGGGTCATCGTTATCGCTGCCACCATGCTCCCAGCGAGACGCCGCCCTCAGCCCATTGCCGCGCAACTCGATGGCTCCAGAAGTGGGTGAAGTCTGCGCAGGCAAGCAACCGCTGCGCGGCCCACTCAGGGCATGTGCCGCTGCCAGCGCCGCCGCCACGCCGCTGCCGCGCCGCGTTGCTCGTCGGAATGCAGACATATGTGTATCAGCCGACGAGAACTCGTGCGTCCCTACGCCTACGCGGATCTCTCTCTCTCTCGGGTTTCACAGATGGTTTCATTTGAGTCAACGGGCCGCGACGGCGACACGGGCCTCTAAGTACAACTCTCACACAGCTGGGCGTGTGTTGGGTGTGATGTGTTCTGCGACGACCGCGGTTGTTTTGTTTCAACCCTTTTCCTACACCCTGCTCCCTGGCTCAGTCAGTCAGTCAGTGTTACACACCTCCTAGCATGGAGGACGGGCCCACACGC
>NW_005200730.1:203129-205501 GCF_000372725.1 Emiliania huxleyi CCMP1516 | reverse complement strand
CGCAGCAGCCGCAGAAGCAGCCGCAGGAGCAGCCGCAGGAGCAGCCGCAGGAGCAGCCGCAGGAGCAGCCGCAGGAGCAGCCGCAGGAGCAGCCACAGGAGCAGCCGCAGCAGAGGTCGCACTCGCAGCAGGAGCAGCCACCGCGGCCGCCGGCCCCTGCTGCAAGCTGCGCCGGTATGGCGGCGGCGTCTCGCAGCACTCTCTCATGGACCACTCCCACCGCGGGGCAGGGTGATAGAAGCCGGCGAACTGTGACATCCTCTGCCCCAGCTTCAGGGGCGGCATCGGCGGCATCGGCGGCGGAGGTGGAGAGAAAGGTGATGGCAGTGGGCGTGGCGGCTGCGGGGGCGGCCCTGGCGGCGGGGACGGAGCGGGCGCCGCGTACACGTCGTAGTCTCCATCCCGCTCGCACTTTGCCAGCACGATGTCTCGGATGAGCCAGCATCCAAAGGTGCGGCCCGGGCGCGTGGATACGAAGCCCTCGCACCCGGTGTGCGCCTTGCAGATGGCTGTGCAATCGGCAACGGAGCCGGCGGAGATGCCGCTGTCTCCGGCGCTCACGGCGCCGTGGTACCGATAGCAGTTGAGGCGCTCATATAGCGCCATGGTGAATGGGGGTGTCGGAGGGCTCGGCGGCGAGGCGAGCGTCGGAGGGCTCGGCGGCGAGGCGAGCGCCACGCGGCTCAAAGGGGCGCAGCCGCTGCACCCGATCGGAAACTCGTCTACGACCTTGGCGCAGGCGGCGAGCTCGGTGAGACCGCCGCCAGGCGTGGACTGGAGCCAGTCAATACGCGAGGCGCACGAGTGGCCTCCGACGATAGTGGCCAGGACCGTCGGGGTGCAGGACGGCGCGCAGGGCATTTAGAGACTGCCACGTGCAGATCGGAGACACGACGTTCTCTTCGACGGTGAGCAGAGACGCTGTATAGGAAAATAAAGAAAAACCAGCACTGGAGCGCGACACAACGGTGTCGGCGAGAGACTGCGAAGAGAGATAGGAAGAGGCGGACGCCCAAGGGTGGGCGACGGCTAGCGCATCACACCCCTCTCCTTATAAAATCCCTGTGTGGTGGCGGCGTGCCGTCTTCCTCCCTTGCGTTGCCTGTTTTCTTTCTTTCTTTTAGCCCTCGTTCACTTAACCCTCCCTCACCCTCCCTCTGGCGTCAAGTGTTCTAGCGCTCCCCTAGAGTGTTCAGGACCACCCTAGTGGGTATGAGGGTGTTGGCCTGGCTGCTGGTGCAAACACAGAGCGATAGGGTGGCCCATGGAGGCCGCCGTCACCAAGGGTTAAACACCCACGGGGAGGCCCCCACGAGCTTGCCTCGACGCCTCGCCCTCCCGTCCACCGCAAGTGTTTCAGAGCACCCTGAGGCATCTGGGGCTACTCTAGGGTGCATTGGTGTGTGTAATTTGATGCTGTTGAGTTCACACAGAGGTAAGGTGGCTCAAGAAGAAGCCACCCGCCCGACCCGAGAAGGCTCCGGGCCAGCCCCTCTGACAGCTGTCTGACAGCTCTCTCTGCAAGGAAGGCGGCGGACGCGGCCCAGCGCTCATAGAGAGCCGCTGAGAGGAGGACATGACGCCGCCCGGCTGACGCCTGCTGAGCGTCAGCCCCTCGCCGCCCCGCCTTCGGGCGCCTCGGTTTCGTCCAGCGGAGGCGGCGGCGTCTCGACCCGACGCCGCGTGAGGCAGGCGGACTTGCGCTCGCGGGAGTGGCTCAGCCTCAGGGAGCACGGGGCGGCGGCGGCTGAGGAGGGCGGGTAGACTGCTAGTCTCTCTCCCACGTCAGTTCTCGGTACTAACATCGTGAAGCGAAAGAAAGAAAGAAAACAGACACCCCAAGTGAAGAAAGCGGTCACGTGTAAAAGAAACTAACATAGCTACCAGACATCCCAAGGGAGGGATGGGAGGACGGCACGCCGCCACCACACAGGGATTTTAAGGAGAGGTGTGTGGTGCTCACGTGTAAAAAGAAAGAAAGAAAACAGACAACCCAAGGGAGGGATGGGAGGACGGCACGCCGCCACGTGTAAATAAATAAATAAATAAAACGGACATCCCAAGCTAGGGCTGGGTCGAGGACAGACACGTCCCCACCTTTGCAGGATTTTGCAAAAGCGAGGGGGGAGGGGGCGCATCGCGGCGCGGAGAGGCCGCCACGTGTGTTGTGCTGGCGGCTGAACAAATTCTTTGCGGCACGCGAAACAGCCCCGAGCTCGGCCGGCAATCTGCCCGCGCGATGCACAGGCCGTGTCGCCTCGCGCGCCGGCGAGCACGGCCAGCTCTCCCAGCCTGGCGGCTGCCCCCAGCAGCCTGCGCTGTGCGGTGGCGGTCCGACACCTCGACCTTGCCGACCAGCTCGCAGTTGCGCT
>NW_005200730.1:178989-200510 GCF_000372725.1 Emiliania huxleyi CCMP1516 | reverse complement strand
TCACCAGGCCAGCAGCTGCGCCTCCTCGGGCAGAGACAGAAACTCGTGCTGCGCCTCGAAGCAAAAGAGGCGCAGGTCGGCGCCTGCGGGCGGGGCGGAGGCGGTCGAGGCGGGCGAGGCGGGCGAGGCGGGCGAGGCGGGCGAGGCGGGTGAGGCGGAGGGGCCGAGGGGCGAGGAGGAGGGAGGGGGGGGGGGGGGGGTTGCCGGAGAGGTGCCTCCTCGCCGACTCGTACCGCGCGAGCGCAGCACCGCCGACCAACGCACTGCTGCTGTCGCCGCCGCCGCCGCCGCCGCCACCAGCGGCGCCGCCGACACCATCACCGACGCCGCTGCTGCCACCGCCATTACCGCCGCTGCTGCTGCCGCCATCGCCGCCACCGTCGCCGCTGCCACTGCGGCTGCTGCAGCTGCCATCGCCGCCGCCGCTCCCACCGTCGCTGCCGCCACCATCGCCGCCGTCACCATCGCCGCCACCGCCGCCGCCTCCACCGCCGCCGCCAGCGCTGCCAGCCTCTGAGCGGAAGATTTGCTCTCGGGGCATAAAGTTGAAGCGGAAGCGGAAGGCTCGCGCCACGCCCGCAGCGTCTTCCTCACTCATCGCCTCGCCTGCCTCCGGCCAGTCTAGCCGCCTCCGCGCGCCCTTTGCGGCGGGGCCTGCGGCGGGGCAGCGCCTCTTCCTGGGCCGGCTGGCCGCAGCTTCGAAGGGAGGGAGGAGGAGCGGGTCGGTGTGCGCGACTCGTGGCGGGCTGGCAGGCGGCTGCGGCTCGATCTGCTCCCGCAGCGCCAGGCGAGTGGCGTCGGAGAGAGGAGAGAGGCCGGGGAGGCCGCGGTGAGGGACGGGAGAAGGCAGTGCGAGGACTGCGCCAATCACATGCCGCACCGGGCCCGTCGCCCACGGCTCGGCGGCCGTCCCGGCGCACCCCTCAGCGCTGGCCACGCCGTCGACGCGGATGAGGCCGGCGATGGCGCCGGCCGGCGGCAGATCGGCCGCGGGAGGGAGCCGCGCCAGGCGGGCCTCCAGCCTTTTCCGCGTCTCGGCGTTGAGTGATCCGAGGCCGGTGTGGAGCCCATACCAACCGGGAGAGAGGCGGAAGGGACGGTTCTCCACGGTCTTTATGCCGGCCAGGATGGCCCACGAATAGAGCGCTCCTCGCATCGTGATGGCGTGCGTGGTGGCGGCCGGGTCGGTGGCTCCGGTTGGCAGTGGCCGCGGTGGCGGAGAGGGAGTGACGCACTCGGGCAGAGGCTCGGGCGAGATGACCTGCATTTTTGCCTGGCCGGCCTGTCGCGCGGCCTGCTAAGCCAAGGGAATTCTTTTGGGTTGATTGGGAGGGGGGTCGGCCCTGGCGAGGTACTCCCACGCCTCTCGGGGTTTTTGTCTGGCCGAGTCTGCTAAAGCGAGCCTCGGCGAGACTGCGTCAGCTGTTCCCACAGCAGGCTGGAAGTACCTCGCCAGGGTCGGCCGGAGGAGTACGCCGGCCTCTTCGACGGCCCATAAGGGGCCGTCGCCTACCGTGCCTTTTGTAGTGCCAGTCCGAGCCAGTCTGCTGTAGAGGGGCTTCTATAGTAAAATTCTTACCTTCAGCTCACTGTTCTTCACCTTTCTACCTAAGCACACTGACGTGACAAGGGCGTGGCGCAGACTAGCATACACACCGGCACACCACCGGAGCCGCCTAAGCGACTCCCTCCGTTAAGTCTTAAGAACGGCAATGCATTCTGCACAATGCCGCTCTCCCTGCATAAATATTCGTAGCATAAAGAAAACGCATGTGTGTCGCGGGCCTTTTCTCGACAGAAAATTCACAGGGCTGCCGCGCGCGTGGCGGTGGCAAAGAACAACGTCGAATTACGACCGTTGATGGAAGCTGGGCGGCTGCGGATGCGGGATGGATTTTTAGATGTGCAGCTGCAGTGGCCTGCATATCCGAGCCGCACAATGATATTCAGACTCTCTCTTGATATTCAGTGTGCGTGATACACTTGCTTTTTAGCCTTCCCCCCTCTGCACCGTACGGTATGCGCGTAAAGACAGAGACACAGCACATACGAGAGAGATGAAAGAGCAGGAACGTATCGCCTCTCCCACCAAGACGTACAAAGGAGTCTCGTAGTACGTAGAATGTCGCCGGGCATGCATCCGCTCCTCACTGGGCGGCTCGAAGAGCGCACTGCCGGACTGTCGTTCGATCTCGATGCGAGCACGACTGTCTAGCTCTCCTGCTTCGACCGCTTGGGGTAGCGCGGGGCGTCAACGTCCACGACCTCCGCGTCGACGTCCACCGAGCGCTTGCGGAGCTCAGCGTCGCGCTCCTCGCGCGACTTGCTGCCCGTGACCTCCACTTCTGGTGACGCTGGCCCCGACACTGGCCCCGACACTGGTGACGCTGGCTCCGGCAGCTGCAGCGGCTCGCTTGACGGCGAATGAGCACCCCAGCCGTGGATGTTCCTCACGCTGACCTTGGCGCGGTAGCTCACCTCCTTGGACAGCCCCTTGACGAGAGCAAACCCGACGACTGCCACGAAGGCCAGGCCCGGCTTGAGAGTCGATGACGCGGCGTCCACAACCGCTCCGCCGTCGCTGACATGAACCGTCACAAAGTC
Organism: Emiliania huxleyi CCMP1516; assembly: GCF_000372725.1. Lineage (NCBI taxonomy): Eukaryota > Haptophyta > Isochrysidales > Noelaerhabdaceae > Emiliania > Emiliania huxleyi. The sequence goes on along the minus strand of NW_005200730.1, from coordinate 197,906 downwards.
ATGTGCCGGCGCACCCGGCCTGACTGGTGGCGGCGAGAAGTGCACGCGTAAGCTCGTCGAGTCCACCGCCTCGAGAAGTGGTGCGGCAGGGGCGATCGGCTTGAGTGCCGCCGCGCCGAGGGTAAGCGGCTCGCTGACAGGCGAGTGGGCACCCCAGCCGCAGGCATTCTTCGCACTGACCTTGGCGCGGTAGCTCAGACCCTCCGCCAGCCCCTTCACGAGAGCAACCCGCGAGTCTGCCCAGTGGGCCGTGCCAGAGCCATTCGAAGATATGAGAGTTGACGACGTGGCGTCCACAGCCTGCCACATGCCATTGCCAAGGCTAACATGAACGGTCACGTTGCCATGTGCCGATGCGCCCGGCCGGACTGGCGGCAGCGAGAAGTGCACTCGCAGGCTCGTCTTGTCAAAGAGAAGTGGTGCGGCGGGAGCAGTCGGAAGGAGGGAGGCCAGGGTCAGCGACTTGCTGGCGGGCGAGTCGGGGCCCCAGCCAGACTGGTTTCCGAGGCGGACTCGCGCGACGTACGTGGCTTTCGGGTCGACGCCCTTGACCACGCAGCTCGTCGACTTGAGCGGCAGCGGCAGAGCGTCCGGCTGGTCCAGCTTTCCTGACACAGCATCGACCCGCAGCCACCGCGACGAGCCCTCGGCTCGCAGGCTGACGGCGGCAAAACTCTGTGGCTTGGCGCCTTGCGGCACCACCCACGCCACACGGATCGAGTCCTCGCCGGCGCGACAGTAGCCGGAGGAGGAGGCATGAAAGGAGGCTGCCTGCGACAGCTTGTCATGCGATAACCGGCCAGATAGGGGGTCTAGCCCCATGACTCGCGCCAAAACGCTAATTTCCTCCCTACCCCCAGGCCGCGCAGCGAAGCGAAAAAAGACGAAAATAGGGGGTACCTACCTGTTGCAGGGCCCTCTGGGGCGGTCAAAACCGGACCTACCTACCTAGGGTGTCACCGTGGGGAACAGACCCTATCTGGCTAGGAGCCGGAACCCAGCCAGGTGGGCAGGAAGTAAATCAATGCAGCGGACTCGCGCGTGCTAGCTTGAGCACTTGAGCTAGCACTGGATAGGGTCGATTCCGCATATGGTACGGGACCCCTCGAGATCGTCTCGCCCTACCCCCTCGCTGGAGCGGTCTGAGTGGTGTCCGCGCTAAAGTAGTCCTGGTGTCTGGCCAGTGCCACGCCCACGGGCCACCGTGCATGAAAAGGTTACGCGTGTGATGTGGCCACGCGCGACACGAAACCCATATACGACAACGCTCCAACATCCGGCGGGGGCCTCCGAGAGTCAATCCGACACTCGAAGCCAACCCTTGCGGTTGATCCTGCTGCAGCTGAGCGCAACCACGGCGAGCGTGGTGGCCATGCTCGTCGCCGCGAAGGCGAAGAGCAGCGGCGGCTCGGACGGGCTGGGCCGGTAGAGCCACAGCGTCGCGTGCGTGTCGCGCGGCCAGTTGGACTCGGTCCACAGCGCGTCGGTCCCGTTTGCGACGGCGGCCTCGTCGACCAGCCGGAAGATGCCCGCCTCCGCGTCGTACTCGAGGGAGGGCGAGACCGCGTCGTGGGTCAGCACCGTCGGCTCGCACAGCGGCGAGCCCTCCTCCGCCGTCCCGGACGCGCCCGGGAACAGGGAGCGCCTCGGCTCTGCGGGGCAGAGCGGCGCCAGCGCGGCGCGCAGAAAGGCGGCGGCGAACTTTGCGGTGCCGGAGGCGGCCAGCTCGCCGCGGAGCGGGAGGAAGGCGCTCGTGTAGCGCGAGGTTGGCGGCTCGACCTCGAGCTGCGTCGCGGTTGCGCAGCGCGGGTCGGTGAGGAAGCAGCCCAGCAGCTCCTGGCGAGAGGGGGGGGGGGGGGGAGGTGAGAGAGCCCGGACCCCTCTCCCCCTCCCCTTCCCCGGCGGAGGGAAGGGCTGCGCGCTTCGCCAGCAGCGATTCGCCCAATCTCCGCTCCTCTCTCGGCTGCTCCAGTCCACTCGGCGCTCCTCGACCAGCGAGCAGTTCGGCGCCGGCGACCCTTCCCCTCCCGCCAGCCGCCACCAGGCGGCCGCTGCGACTGCAGACGCCTCGCACACGAGAGAGGCGTCGATGCCTTCGAGCGTGTCGAAGCGAGAGCCGTACCTGGTACCAGGGGCGGGGGCGGTACCAGCGAGGCGTCGCCGCCGAGAGTCCAGTGCATGGTGTGTGTGCTTGTGTTTGTGTGTGTGTGTGTGTGTGTGCGCGCGCGGTGTGTGCGAGTGTGTGTGTGTGTGTGTGTGTGTGTGTGTGTGTGTGTGTGTGTGTGTGTGTGTGTGTGTCTGTCTGTGTTGTGTGTGTGATGTGTGTGATGTGTGTGATGTGTGTTGTGTAGTGTGCTTGTGCTCACGGGTCTGCCCTGGCGCACCGTCCGCCGCCGCGCCTCTCCGCGTCGTAGTCTGCCAAGGTGCCAAGCGAGGGGCACCTGTTCACAGCTGCACGTGTGAAGAGACGCTGCTCACACTTCTCACACTCACACGGCACGTGCGGAGGAGCACCCGCTCCCGCCCGCCCCAGAGGCGGAGGCGGAGGAGGAGGCGGAGGAGGCGGCGAGGGAGGCGGCGAGGGAGGCGGCGGCGCCAGGAGGCAAGCCCGCGCTGCTCGCCTCCCTCACCTCGACGCGGGCCCCTCGCTCGCGCGCCGCCTCGCGCACCGCTCCGCCGACGCCGCCTCCGGCCTCCAGGTCGGGCGCACACGCCGCCGCGGGAGAGTGCAAGAAGAGCCGCGCCGGGCCGCCCGCCCCGCCGCCCCCGCGCGAGCCGAGCGGCCCCAGCTCGAGCAGCGCCGCCACGCCGCCCGCCGCCCCGCCCGCCGCCCCGCCCGCCGCCCGGAGGGCAGCGAACCGCAGGTCGGGCTTGTACGGCGAAGCGCACGAGGGAGGGGGACCGAGCGGGTGCGGCGCGGCGCTCTGCGGCGCCGCCCCCTCCTCGCGGCTCCGGTTGTCGCAGCGGAACGTCTCCACGTCGCCGAAGAAGCGGCGCGATCCGATCTGCCCGTACGCTTCCCCAGTGAAGAGGGCGAACGCCGGCGTGCGGGGCAGCGCCTCGAGCTGCTCTGCGCTGCCGGCGAGGCGAGCGACGGAGGCGACCGCAGCGAGGAGGGCGACGGTGCCAGAGACGGCCGCCTCCGCCCCCGCGGCGTGCTCGTGGAAGAAGGCGGCGGCGTCGAGCGACGCAGTCAGCATCACGGCTGGCTTGTCCTTCGCCGGCGGCGACTGCGCGGCGGTGCGTGGCGGCAGGGCGCCCCACACGCTCTGCCCTCCGAGAGGGAGGCAGCTCCCCTCGGCGAGGCAGCTGAGCGAGTCGCCCGTCGCGAACATCGGGTACTTGAGCTCGAGGAGCGGCGAGCCGCCAGCGCGCACCGCGCCCAGCAGCGCGGCGCTCTCTCCGGCGCTCAGCAGGACGACGCCGAAGTCAAACGAGTCGCGCGATAGGCCGCTCCCGGAGGGGTTGAGCACCGTGCCGCCGGGCCCAGGCCCGCCGCCCTCGCTCGCGGGCTCGGGCGACGCCCACCCGCGCGGCATCCCGTCCGAGTGCAGCACGGCCACGCCGCGCAGCAGGCCACCGAGACGTTGCCGCAGCGAGTGCATCACGCTGGCCTCAAAGAGCTCGGCTGATAGGGCGACCGAGACCGGTTCGGTCGCATTCAGGACCCGCGCGAGCGCCTCGCGGCTCTCGACGGCGACGAGTGGCGCGATTGCGCCACCTGCGGGCGTTGCGCAGCCCGAGGGTCCGTCGGCAGAGAGCAGCCGGACACACGGGTCCGCACGGGTCAACTTGACGAACTGATCGGACTCACGGCCCTTCGCCGCCGCCGTCGAGAAAAGAAGCAGCGAGAGCAGCAGCGCGATGGGCGCTTGGAACATGCCCTGGGCGGCCCGTTCACAGCCTTGTTATTGAGAAGAAAATACCGTATTCACACCGGGCTTGTTGCGGCCCCCCCGGGGCGACCGCGACAACCTGAAGCAAAGAATTTTTCTCCGCAACGATGTGTCTCGCGTTCCCTTGCGATTCAGCTTTCGCGCCGATGGATGACTCAGCTCGCCGAGCGGCTCGACCTGAACGCTCAGCGGCGCGATCGCTTCGGTTTCAGTTTACTTCCCACCCTTCCACTTCTCATAACAACGTCCGACCCAAAGGCTCGGCGCCGGGCACCACTCAGGAGATGAAATCTGCCCGTGAGCTGTGTGGCCTGAGAGAGAGAGATTTTCTGTGACCTGTGAATGAAGGTCGGGGCCACAGTCGAGAGCTGGGACGGTGTTGCTTGACTGTCAACTCGTTCGTTCACAACTGGGGTTTCCAGCCCCAGGCTGCTGCATAATCGGTGGCGCGAACAGCTTCAGCTTTTCTCGCCCGCTCTGCTGAGGGCGAGGCGCCGAGCTACGGTTCCAACGCTGCAGCACTCTCCCTCTATTCACAGCAGAGATGGCGACGCGTCCTTACGCGCGTCCTCGTCCCCACCTGCTTTGCTTCAACGTGCTGCCAAAGATCCGAACGCCCTCACCTGTGTAGTTTCCCTTCTGTTCACGTTCGCCGTGCGAGCCTGGCTCGCGCTGCGATATAGGGTTCACGGCAGAGAGTCAGTGGGCTGTTCTCGGCTCCGTTTCTCGGCTATCTGCGGCTCCCGGCTCGCGTGTCACGCGCCCCAGAGCCGTACGGCAAGAGAGGCGCGCGAGCCACCAAGAAGGCACTCCGACTCGCTTTGATTTCCGTGAGGCAACTGGTATCCCGTACCACTTTTTGATTAGTTCAGGCCTAGGGTTTGATTAGCCAAAAACTCCCATACCGGTAAATAATTCAACACTGTTTTTCTCGCCCGCGAGCTCTCTCGCACACTGTAGTCTCGTTTTTCACTCTCCGCTCTCTCCAACCCTAGGTACCAACCCTCTGATATTCGGTGACAGCTTCGGCTGCCGCTCATAATAGCAAGGTCGCTTGTACCAGGCATCCTCCTGTCGAGGACCACAGACCATGGACCATGCCGGAGAGTCAGCCAGTGGGCTCACCGGATATCGTGCGATCGCTGCCTTCCTGGCCGACGGACGCGCTCCGCCTGCTCGTCGCGCGTCTGATCCGCGGGCGTCCCGACGCGCTCCGGCCGCCTCTCTACACCTCGTCCTTGCTGCTGTCTTGGAAGTCGTGCATCGATGCGCAGACGCCGCAGGACTGGGGGCAGTTTGGGAGCATAAAGTCCTTCTTCGCGTCGCATGCGCTCGTCGGGTCCTGTGCCCAGTTGGGGCAGTCGGAGTACTTGTCCTCGCAAGCGAGCGTGCACACGCCGCACATCTCCGGGCACAGCTTCATCACCGACGACGGGTTCGAGCCGCACTCGTGCTCTCCCCAGATGTGGCACTGCTTGCTGCGCGCGGCGGGGAAGGGGTCGGTGCGGCGTCGAGGGCAGGCGCGGCGGTGCGCGGCGAGCGCGGCGAGGCGAGGCGAGCTGAGGTGGAGGGCGGGCGAGGCAGGGCGGACAGCGCGCGCCGGTCCGAATCTCCGCAGGCGGCCCGTGGCGCCATGTTGCGGCCGTCAGCCGTCTTAGCCTCAATGTCGACCGGGTGCTTGGCGGCCTTGTGGGTCATTTCATTGCAGACCATGCACGAGTGCGGGCACTCCTTGAGCATGAAGGCCGGGTTGTCGATGCACTGATTCTCGGACGCCCACTGGGGGCAGTCGTTCTGCTTGTCGAGGCACAGGTGTGTGCAGGTGCCGCACGAGACGGGGCACGTCGTGAACAGGTTGGGGTCCTTCTTGCAGAGGCCGTCGCGCGCCTGCGCACACACGAGCGCGCGCGGTCCCTCGCTCCGGGCTCGGGCGGCTCGGCCTCGGGGGTGCGAGCGCGGCTCGGGCGCGCACCCATCCGCCGCAGTCCACGTCCTTGTCGTAGCACTTTGTCTTGCAGACACCGCAGGTGACGGGGCAGTCCTTGAACATGGCCATCATGTTCTTCTCACACTCGCCCAGCTCGCCCCACTGCTTGCACGACGGGTCCGAGTCGCGGCACGTGTGCGTGCAGACCGAGCAGCTGTGCGGGCAGAGCTTCTTGACGTGGTCCTTCTCGCACTCGCCCTTCTTTGCCCAGTTGCCGCAAGAAGAGTCGTTGTCCGCGCAGAAGCCCCACGCGTCCGCCCGGAGGACCAGGGAGGCGCACAGGAAGAGGTAGGAGCGCGTCATCGGCCGTAAATCCACCTGTGCCGAGCCGCCGGTACTTCGCCGCCGCCACGTCTTTTGCTGCGAGCGGCTTCTGTTTCTTGCGAGTGCGCCCGTGCCCAGTGTTGTGCGACGGAGCTTTGTTGTAAATTTCTGTTCTTGCCTCAACCCGATACCGATCATCCGGCCCGCTGGGTGCGCTTCTCAGCTCCCCGGCCCTGGATGTGAGGTTAATGACTGCACTCCAAGTGCTCCAAGTTTCGGCATTGAGAGAGAGAGATTTTTAGCAATATCAAACAACTCTAACACTCACACGTCATTTGGGGCCTGGAGCCCTGTTCACGCGCGCGCGAGACGTGCAGACAGGGTTGCCAGGTGAGAGCGAATGGCGCGGTTCACGCCTCGCACAACAGAGAGAGAGATGCGCTCTGCATGGTGGGACATAAAAGAGAGCGAGTACTCGGGCGAGTAGGCCGTGCGGTCAACGCTGCCGCGCGCGACTTTGCGCGCGAGGCGGCGCAGCTTGAGAACGGCGGTGGGCGAGAAGCCGCCGCCGAACGTCTCGTGGAGCAGCAGGTTGAAGTTGTTGCGCTTGACAAAGATCGCGTCGTGGTAGAAACCGCGATGCGCGCCTTGACGTAGCCGTGGCCGGTCTTGTGGGAGAAGGGTTGGCCGGGCTGCCCGCGCGCCTTGCAGCCCATGTTTAGGCGGCGGGCCTTCTCTTCGGTGTTGCCGCGAAGGCGTAGGAGTGGCCAACGGAGGCGGGCGTGACGCCACTCGAGGCGTTGCCAACGCCCGGCGAGGAGGTCTTGAGGAGGGGCGTCCAGAGCTTGATTTCATTCACGTCATCGCACCCTCCTGGTCCCGCATGGGGTTCTGCGAGGTCAGTCTTGTACCCCTCGTTGTACTGCCGGGTGAGCTCTGGTTTCTCCTTGTCGCCGTGCACGACCGGCGCGTTGGCCGGGGCGCGCATCGCGTCCGCCCAGCGGCGAGGACGCCGTCGTGGGGCCGCCGGTGGTGGGCCTTGTTGTAAAGGTAGTCGCCGAAGAAATCGACTGGCATGCCCCGCTCGAGCGCGACCCGTAGGGTGGGAAGCGCCGCGGAGAGCCATAAAGGCCGAGCTTCCGCTGGAGCTCGTCCTGGAGGGTGTCGGAGGAGAGGGCGGTGGCGTCCGTACCGTCGACACGGACATCGAAGGCCTTGCCGGCGAAAGGCGTTGAGGCGGAGACGAAGCGCGCGGCTTCGCGGTTGTTGACGGCGCTGTCTCCGAGGGATGGGTTGTTCTTGACGTGCACATCCCGCGCCTTGACGAGCTCCTGGTGCGCGTACCAGTCCTTGTGATTCTTGATGGCAGCGAGCGCCCGCGGCCGCGGGTACGTGGATTTGCAAGTGCCATTGAGAATCGCGTCGGTAGCTGGAAGGGACTCGGGCTCGGGGAGCGGGACGCTCTTGGGGTAGAACTCAGACAGGTAGCCGCCGCGGACGGTGTAGTACTTGTTTTTGTCGCGGGCGGCGCGCTTCTCGCACACCTCCTTCCAGTCCGAGAGGGCGTTTTTTGTCGGCATTGTGCACGCGGAGCTAAGTGCACATTGCCGTTCTTAGCGGAGTCGCTTAGGCGGGGTGGTGTGCCTGTGATAGTGCTAGCCGCGCCAGTTCGCACCTGTGTCGAGCCTGTCTGCTGAGAGAGAGAGAAAGAGTTGTGTTGTTTAAATTCTGTTTTGTTGTAAAACTCTGTTTTACTTTCCGTTGTCGCTGGCATCGCATGCGGACGCTGTTCCTTGACTTCGTCCTCGACGTCGGCCCTACACCGCGCTTTGCCGCCCTCGGCGCTTGTCTTGTCGCGAGGGCTCGGGCCCAGAGGAGCGGGCTGGGTTTCTTTAAGTGCTGTGCCTTTTGTGGTGCTAGTTCGTGCCAGTCTGCTGTGAGAGCGTCTTGCCTTTGTAGAATTCTTTACTCGAGTACTCGCTTAGTGTGGGTAAACCATAGTAGCGTGCACGCTACTATGAACAGAGAAACCCATAAAAGTCGCCGCGGCAGTCCACGACGAGCCAGCCTGCTGCCGGCTCGCACGGCAGCCTCTTCCTCTCGACCAGCCTCAACTTCCGTACAGTCAACATTTTGTCGCTGCGTGCTCGTGGCGAGCTGTGGCGGCGGTCGAAGTTGGCCCAGATTCGGTGACGAGCGCCGGACGATAGTAGTGCCTCTGTTCGCCCTGTGCATGTCAGGCCAGGCTGCAGCAGGGCACTACCACCGTGCTGCCCTGTTGCAGCCTGACTTTGCCCACTGTGCACAGCCGCCAGAGCACCACCACCGCCCGGCATCGTGTCACGGCGAGCTCCTTCTGCGCCCGCTCGCGAGGCTCTCGCGCTGGCACACTTTGGCCATCTGCTGCTCGCGTTCGGCGAGCTCTTCTCCGCACTCCTGCCACGGCGCCGTCACCACACACCTTCTGGCTGGCCTGAGCCGCGCGGGGTCGCCGGCGGGGGCAACGCGTCGACCTCTCTCTCTGGTGCACCACGGGCCGCGACGGCCTGCGAGCAGCTGGCACGAGGAGGCAGTGTGCCGGCACAGTCGAGCCGGAGCATCGGGTTCTTGATGCTTGTGGGGTCAAGTTTGACCTTATGTGGCATAATATGCAACAATAATGCTATGCTATCTCCCGGCTTTTTGAGATATGATCCCTCAAAGTCGAATTATGGTTTACTGGTGACCATAGTAGTGTCTGGCCTGTTTGCGTTTCTTCAAACGAATCCTTTAAAGTCTCGACAATCACCAAGCTGCTTATGTGGCACCGCAGAGGCTCCCTTGGGGATGCCTGAGGCCACCCCAACCACTCACCAAGCCTTACGTGGACGAATTCAAACCTCTTTTATGGTTTACCCACACTAAGCGAGTAGTGAGCAGGCGCCGTCGCCAAGGAGCCAGTCGAGAGTCGAAACGGTGAAGGTCTCGGTCCGCTGTTCGTGCTTACTTCTGTCTCGCCCCTCACCCGGCATCGACGGTCCTCCGTCGTAGGCGCGCGCCACCGGTCAACAACAACAACCTCTCTCTCTCTCTCTCTCTCCGGTCAAGCATGCCGTTCCTGCTCACCGAGCTGCCGTGGGGCCAAGTGCTTGTCGAGGCCGCCATACTCGTCGCCGAGCTCCTGTTGATCCTCTTCCGCCTGGTCCCGTTCTCGTGCTACCTCGTCATTCCGCAGGCGCTGTTCGTCGGCATCGTCTGCCACAACCTGCCCGTCAAGCCGGCGGGCATCGCCGCGTCGATCAGCCTGCGCGTGCCGCTCCTCGCCCTGACGCTGTACGCGCACTACGCGATCGGCATGCGACTGCCGCACGTGCACGCGCTCCTCCTCTACGCGCTCGACTTCCCCTTCTTCTTCGACATACTCGCATGTGCGCCTCGCCGGTGCCGCCAGCCTCTCTCTCGGCGCTCCACCCCTCGCCGCGCTCCGCAGGGACCCTCCTCCTCGGCCGCTGCGCCTCCCTCACCCAGCAAGCCAAGGCGCAGCCGACCGTCGACCTGGTCGCAGCCCTGCGAAAGGTGCGGCCAAACAAGCCGAAGCTGGGCAAGCGAGTGGTCATCGTGGGGAACGGGCCTTCGGTGCGCGGCGTCGGGACGAAGATCGACACTTTCGACGAGGTCGTGCGCTTCAACCACTTTTGGTGCGGGGGCGACGAGATGGCGCGCCGAGCACGCGCAGCCCCTCGCACGCCGACACACCGACACACCCACTCCACGCACCACAGACCACACATGCACACACAGATACACGGGGCGGCACATCACTCTCGCACACGCCACACACGCACACGCATGGGCCCGAGCCCAGACCGGAGTTCCCCCCTCCCCCCCCCCCTCCGCCCCAGGTGCAGCACCGCGGCTCGCGCACCACCGTCCACTTTTCAAACTCGTACCTCTTCACGTCGCGCAACATGGCGAGCGAGAGAGCGCGGGAGCGGGAGGAGCGGGAGGAGCGGGAGGGAGAGGACACCCGCGCGCCTCGAGCCACCCTCCCCTCCCCACACTCCTCCCCCCCTTCCCCTTCTCCTCTCCCAGCAGCCACCTGCCCTCCCTCCCCTCGCACCAGGCCCACGTGGAGCCGCAGGGCAGCGGGGCCGTGCGAGCAGACTCGGAGCCCGTCGCGGTGAGAGCCACGCCTTAGTAGAGTGTGCCCCCCTGCCTTAGTAGAGGGGGCCCCCCTGCCTTAGTAGAGGGGGCCCCCCTGCCTTAGGGGGCCCGGGTGCCCTCCCCTGCCCAGTTTTGGCGCTGTTTTGGCGCTGTTTTGGGGCTGGGGCACGGCCTTTCCCTCCCCCGCCTGCCCCCCCCCCCCCCCCTCTCCCCCGCAGGTGCTCCCGATGCTCACCAACTCTTGCATGCTCGCGCCGATGCACCTCATGCTGCGCCTCTTCCCGCCCGCCGGTGTCGTCTCGATGGACGTGCGCGGCGTGCTCAGGCACATCGCCTCCGCCGTCCTCTTTTCCCCCGCGTGGAACGAGCGGCTCTCAGCCGCCGTCTCGCTCCCAAGGGGAAAGTACCTCACGACCGGCGCGCGTCCTAGACACTTCCTAGACACTCCCTAGAATGTACCTCACGACCGGCGCGCGTCCTAGACACTTCCTAGACACTCCCTAGAATGTACCTCACGACCGGCGCGCGTCCTAGACACTTCCTAGACACTCCCTAGAATGTACCTCACGACCGGCGCGCGTCCTAGACACTTCCTAGACACTCCCTAGAATGTACTTCACGACCGGCGCGCGTCCTACACACTTCCTAGACACTCCCTAGAATGTACCTCACGACCGGCGCGCGTCCTACACACTTCCTAGACACTCCCTAGAATGTACTTCACGACCGGCGCGCGTCGGCGCCGGTCGGACCCTTCTGCCGCGAGAGCTCCTCGCGAGCCATCCGCGAGGCGGTCCGGGAACCTTCCCGCACACAGGCATGTCGGCGGTCGGACTCTTCTGCGAGCTCCTCGACGCCGGCGAGGTCGAGGAGGCGAGGGCCGAGATGCAGCCGAGATGCTGCCGAGATGCAGCCGAGATGCTGCCGAGATGCTGCCGAGATGCTGCCGAGATGCTGCCGAGATGCTGCCGAGATGCTGCCGAGGTGCAGCCGAGATGAGTGCCGCCTTGTGGAGAGAGAGGAGCCTGGGAGAGGAGAGTGCGGGAGAGGAGACGTCACTGTCACCCCCCTCCCCCCCACCCCTCTCCCCCGTCTCTTCAGATCGTGCTTGTCGGCTTCGACGGCTTCAAGCCGGGCCAGCCCAAGCACTACTTTGAGAACTTCGAGCCGTGGCGCGACACCGCCACCCGCCGGACGGAGAGGCGGCGGGGAGGGGGCCTCTCACTCTTGCGGCGGGCGGTGTGAGTCTAGGCACGAGCGTGTCCTCGGCTGGTTCATCGAGGACCTCCTCAAGCAGTCGAATCACGACCCTCGCTCCGAGCAGGCCACGCCACCACCTCCAGCCGGGAGTTGGGCTGGTCGCGGCCCCTCTGTTGCTCCTCGGGGCTAGGCTAGCCTCCCGTCTCTGAGACCCCCCCCCCCGCCTCCCTCCCCTCCACAGCTCTACATCGGCAAGCTGCTCAAGGAGGGCAAGGTCAAGTTCATGGAGTGAGCGAGAGGGTCGCGGTGGGCCGCGTCCATTCAACAACCGACCGCCTTCACTCCCGCGCGCCAATGTACTCTCTAGACGTGAGTTGCCTTTGCTCCGGCCTGGGCGGCCGAGGTGTGTTGCGCACATTTGTTTGGGTGCATATATGCAGCCACAGCCGAGGCTGGGTGGTGGGGGGTGTTTGAGAGGCACATATCAGAGAGACAAAGAGAGTGGGCGTGGTCCGTGGAGAGCGGGTGGGGCTCCCCACCGGCAGCGGCTGTGGTGGGATGCGTGCGTTATAGGACCTGTACTTCATAGTTCTTTGGTGTTTGGAGACGCGACACCAGCACAGTGACTAACTAAACTGCCCCTCAGCAGCAGAGGCCAGCGAGCGAAGCGTGCACACGTGCACGGTGCAGACTGCACAGTCTGCACAGACCACAGTCTGCGGCGCGCCCCCACACATGCCCATGCCTGGCAAGTTGCATCTGACCTCGGTCCTTGCCCTCGCCACGTGTCTTGCTCACGATTAACCGTCATGCGTCATAAAGGATCGACGCCGAAACTGAGTTCTCCTCGTAGAGCACGCCGTGTCCCCACATACTGGGCACGAAAAGCACGTCGCCAGCCTGCTGCGTGCACTCGAGCTGGCGTCCGAAGTCACCGCGGCGGGCGAGCTCAAAGTCGTCGAAAAAGTGGGCAGTGCTGTAGGATGCATCGGCGGGCGGGAACAGAGACCACCGCTTCCGGCCGTGCAGTAGCACACTCACGGCTGAGTAGTGGAAGTGCAGGGAAGTGCCAGAGTAGGGCGAGCCGATGTTGATCTGGTAGTTGTTGATTCGAGTCGTGCCCCGCGAAAGCTCACCAAGCCAGCCGCTCACGGGCTGCTGCTTGAGGAGGTGCAGTGCCATCTCGTGCAGCTGCGGGTGCGCATCCCACCGCGCCTCGACGACGGTGTCCGGCGAGAGGGTGGACGCCGCCGCGTGCTGCTCGAGCTTGTGCTGTTCGCGCCCCAGGAGCGTCTACTCACATCGTTGCGACGGTGTGCATTGGGGCGGTCTGCACTGGCGTGCTAGGCTAGGGGCGGCCTCAAACTCAGGCAGCGACATGAGGCTCGAGGTGCTGCGCGGACTCGACTGGTTGAGCGTGGCGACCTGCAGCTCCACATCGGCAAGGATCGACCGCAGCGCGCCCAGTTCCCACGCGCCCAGCTCCCCGCGCAGCGACCCTAAGAGGGGGGGGGGGGGGGGGGGCATGCAAATGTGTCCCTAGTAGCGGTGAGTAGTGCGATGTGCGAGTAGTCCCCGTGCTGAGCGCCTCGCAGCAGGACTGGCCGCTGCCGGGCAAAGTGCTCCCTGCCGAAGCTCTCTACCGTGAGGTTCTCGCGCACGTCAACATCGCACCGCACCCGCGAGAGGTCCTCGCCCTCCACCACCGGCACCGAGCGCGGCCTGCCCCACTCACTGGGCGCTTGGGGTGTGCGATCGATGAACGACGGTGAGAAGCGCGACGAAAATTGGCTCTTCTGGTCGCCGTCTCCCGCACCTCGCTCAGTCAGGTTGCAACCGGATCCCATCCCACTCCCACACCCGTTCAGCGTCGCCCCGAGATCGTCGTAGCCAGCATAGATGGCGTGATCGCCCGCCGTGTGATCAAATATATCCCGTGTGCCTGCGTCGGCCTGCGCGCCAAGAAGCAGCCGCACGGCCGGGCCATTACCTAGGCGGGCAGCGTAGTGGAGCGCAGTGCGCCCCAATGGGTCTGCGGCGTCGACGTCGGCCCCGGCCTCCAGAAGTGTGTCGACGAACTGGGCATTCCACTCAAAGATTTCGGCGCGCAGCGCAGCTGAATCGATGTGCGTGTAAGAGTCGTCGTACAAGCTAGACGTGGAAGACATATTATACGTCTTGACCGAATCGTGTGCGCACTTAAAGCTAGAGCTGTCCACGTAGTGGCTGGAGTGCCGAATCTTCCACTTCGACGCGGTGATGAGGACGTTCGAGGCATCGGTGGCCTCGTGAAGTGCAGTCCTCATGAATCCTGGTGAAGCCGTCACCGCCGCGCCAGGGCGTAGAAGCTGCTGCAGCGCGAAGAGGTGTCGCGCCTGCACCGCCGCCACCACCAACGACCGGCTAGCCCCGTCTGTCGCGCTGATGTCGAGCGACGGGTGCGCTAGGAGCTCGTGGACGACGCGGTCATGGTCATGATCTGCGCACTTATTCCTGTGGAAGCTGGTCTGCTTCTGGGACCACTGGTCGAGGGCGATGTGCAGCGCCGTGTCCCCACCCGCGGTGCGGCCGTTGACGTCAGCACCGGCGAGCAGCATGATGCTAACCACGTGTGCCATCCCGAAGAATGCATTGCGAGTGAGAGCAGTCAGGCCGGAGGAGTCTATCGGCTCGCCCTCGACAAGCCGTCGGAGCAGTCCGGCACGCTTTACGGCGCGAGCAAAGAAGTTGCGGTCCATTTCGATCTCACCCCCGCGGCTGGCGTGTCCGAGAGATTGCCACAAGAAATCTTCGAGGGGCTGCAGGTCTTCCTCCTCGAGGGTTGGAGTCACCACGGCGATCTCCTGCAGCAGGCAGTCGGGGAGGGGCAACTCGCCCGTTTTAGCCCTGGCGACTGCATTGCGCACCAGGCGGCCCAGGAGGCGCGGATGTTGCGAGGCGGCGATGTGCCACATCTTCATCGCCAGCCGCAGCGGCTTAGCACTACTGTACTGCGCGCTCCACAGCAAGACTGGGGACGGGACGACACCAGCGCGGCCAGCTCTCTTGCCGAGCTCAGGTCCACCAACCATGCGGTCGCTCACTGCCGTTCTCCTGACGCCAGGAGCTGACGGCCGCGCCCAGCGATTCGCGCAGAGCTTGATTGCGCCGGCGAGCAGGCAAACCCCGGTCGCGAGGCACAGTTGCACAGGTCCAAATCGGCGCGAAGGCGATGCCGCCGCAGGTGCCGGTTTGCTTCTGCCGCTCACCGCCCGCTTGCGCTGCACCTTGTCCTTTGACATCTCTGCGCTGAGGATGAGACTGTGTTGGCAATCTGAAGTGTTGACTTTTACGATCTTTTAGGTTATCAACGCGTTGTTTGATCTCGCGATCTCCCGCTAACGGATCTTACCCCACTGAAACCTGCACTGCGATCTGCGTGCCGTAGGAGCAGCGGTAAGGATATACTGTGTGGTACAAAACGTGACATGCAACACACCGACGTGCGGGCAGAAAACGTAAACAAGATCCACGGCGGGGTCACATGGCGGGAAAAAGCAAAAGCTGCACTCAGGGAATAAAGCTGAACTCAGGGAACCGCTGTCCATCACTCGCGAAGACCCCGAGCTGGACCGCTTGGGCAGCGGGCCCGCGCTCGGCCACGACCCTCGAGATCTCGCGCAAGCCCTCCTCGTCCTGGAGGACCTGGAGCTGCATCTTCCTGATGGCGGCCCGACGCCGCGCCTGCACGGTGCTGCCCTCGGCGTCGAGCCGCGTCTTGAACGCGAGCACTTCCTCCTCCACCCTCTGCTCCGCCGCCGGCTGCTCGGCCTGCAGCGCCGCGCGGTATGCCTGCGCCCGCTCGGCATGCGACTTCCTGCCCACGAGGAGCCCCTCTCTCCGTATCGCCGCCTCGAGGTCGCGCAGCTCCGCCTTGTCCGCCTCGACGCGAAACTGCTGCCGAGCCAGCTGCTCGCCCGTCGTCAGACCTCGCCCCAGCCGCTCGAACGCGGGCGCCGCCGCGGCGGTCGTGGTCGCTGGCGGCGGCGGCGGCGGGACGGCTCCCGGCGCGTGGCTGCCGAGCCCAAACCCGGCGGCAAAGCACAGCAGCAGCCCCGCGATGGCGGCCCGCGCGGCGCTCGCATCGCGGACCCGCCGGAGCCGCGCACGGCGGCGCGAGGACAGCTCGCTGGCGTCCGCCGCCGCCCCTCCCCTCGCCGTTTCTCGAGGCCCGCCGAGTCTGTAGCCTCTGGCTGTGGGCGGGAGCCAGATCCGAGCGCCGCCCTCGGAGCACACGCCGGTGAGGCGACCGTCCGCGAGCGTCTCGCACTGCTCGATGACGACCGCCTCGTCGCTCGCCCGCAGGACCAGCCGCGCTGCCGAGGAGCGGCGGCGGGCGGCGCGCCCTCGCCGCCTCGCGACTCGCCCGCGCGTGCCGGTGCGAGGCCCGCTGCCTCCCTCGCTGCCTACCTCGCTGCCTCCCTCGCTGCCTCCCTCGTTGCCTCCCTCGCTGCCTCCCTCGCTGCCTCCCTCCCGGTCCGCGTGCAGCGCGAGGCCTTCGCGCAGCCTCTCCTCACTGAGGCCGCCCGGGCAGTGCACCGCGGTGGCGCCCTCCCGACGGACGCTCACCACGTCCGAGAGGCGGTCGTCGAAAAACAGGACCTCCTCCACCGCAACGCCCACCCGCTCCGCTATCTCTCGCACGTGCAGCGCCTTTGGTCCGTCGCGAAAGAGCACCGGCGACCCACCGACCAGCTCGGCCACGCTCCTCTCGCCCACACGGAGCGAGCGCAGCCACTCGACGGCCCACTCCGGCCGGTGACTGCGCGACGCGAGGGCGAGGGAAATGCCGCCGTCGGCCAGCGCCGCCAGCGCCGCCCGCGCGCCAGGGAAGAGGTCGAGCCGCGCGCCGCACGGGGAGCGCAGCCCGCCTCCGCCTCCCTCGGCCGGCGCCCAGGCGACGCCGGAAGACTTGACCCGCGGCCGCGGCCAGAGCGTCCAGTCGAGTCCGCACACCACGACGGAGGGCACGCGAGGCGAGGGCTCGGGCGAGGGCTCGGGGCCGGCGAGGCTCATGCCGGGCGGACCCGACCGAGCCGGCCGGCGCCGCTGCGGAGACGGCTGCTGGTCTGCTGGCGCCCCGCCGCCGCCGTCGTCGATCCCTCGGCTGCGGAGGGCCTCGTCGAGGTCGGCGCGCGCCGCGGTGCCCAGGCTCATCGCCCGCACCGCCTCCGGGCCGGCGCTGCCCCGCGGCGCAACCTCGCGCAGCAGGGACGTCAGCGCGTCGAGCCGCTCGAGCAGCGCGGCCTCGCGCGCCGGAGGGGAGGGCGCCAGAGGGGAGGGCGCCGGAGGGGAGGAACAAGCGGCGAGGGAGGCGCGCAGGGAAGCGGCGTCCAGCAGCGGGTCGGATGCTAGCTCGAGCGCCTCTGGCCACGCCTGCACGGAGCAAGCCTGCACGGCGAGGTCGAGCTGCGCGCGAGACTCGAGCAGCCGGCCGGGCGAGCAGGCCTAAGGGTTAGGGTTAGAGGGTGAGGGTTAGGGTCGGGACGAGCAGGCAAGGCGAGCGCTCGACGCCTCCGCGGCGTCGGCGGGCTGGGGCAGGCCCGCCCAGAGCAGGCAGCAGAGCCAGTTGGTGAGCGCGATCAGGGCGAGCGGGGCGGCGACGGATCCGACGCCGAGCAGGCCCGAGCGCACGGCGAGGGCGGTCACGCCCGACTCGATGGCGCGGAGCTCGCACTCGAACCGCATCGTCTCGCCGGGAGGCGCCAGCAGCGCGCGCCCCTTTTTTCTCGGGCGGAGGGACGCGGACGGCGGCACGAGCACGGTCCGTCGCCCCCCGACGCGCATGCCGACCGCCACCTCCTCCCACATTGCCGAGTTGCCTCTGCCGATGGCGAAAGTCTCGCCGCGCTCGCTCACGCTCCAGCCCTCCGCACCCGACAGCAGCGACCCGCTAAAGAGAACTCGCACCACGTCGCCCGCTGCAGCCTCTCTGCCGCCGCCCGTCTCGACGTCCCGCAACCGCAGCCCGCCCGCAGTCGTCGAGAAGACGAGCGGCATGTCGCCGGCCGCCGCCGCACACGCACGCAGGCACGCACGGCGAGAGCACGGCGGTGAGGTGTGCTGATGGAGCGACAGCGCAGGCGAATGGAGGAGAAGCAAACAGCTCATCAGAGACAGATGTCGCACTGGCGCTGGGCCCCGCTTGGGCGCCACCTAGTAAAAAAAGAATCGACAGTCACGAAAAGAAAAGCGCGGTAATAAAGTCATGTCGCGGAAACCACCGGGCAGGGTTGGTTAGCTCCGGCCGCCAATGTCCGCCTCTTTCCCTACCTCGCTCCCGGACGGCTCCGTCGGCGGCTGGCTGCAGGCCCTCAACATGGCCAAGTACGATCCGGCGTTCGCTGCCGCAGGCGTCACCACGGAGCAGGCTCTGAAGCGCATGGACGACGGGTCGCTGAAAGAGATTGGCGTCTCCATGGCCGGGCACCGCAAGCGGATTCTACTGGGCATCGATTCGCTCTCGTCAGCCGGCGCGCGCCCGCTCACCGGCCGCGTCTCGCATCGGCGCGGAGCTGACGTGCCGCCCACGTGCCGCCGCAGACGCGGGCTGCTCCACTGACGTTGACATGGCGGGTGCGCTGCCACACCGGGGCGCCAGGGGAGGCCCTCGACGCGCGCGTGACGCCTCTCGCGCCGGTCCACGCCAGGGCTCGCCCCTGCCGCCCGGCTCTTTGACCCTCGTGTCTCCTCCCTCGCTCCCAGACGCCGCACCCGTCGCTGCCGCCGAGCCGCAGAGGAAGGTCGAGCCGCGGTTCAACTCGACGTCGTCCATCTTCATCTCGTCGACGATCACGCGGCCCGACATCGACGAGATCATCTTTTGCGTCGCCGTCGTCATCCACGACCGAGTCGAGCAAGGAGAGCAGTCCTCACAGGACCGGTGGGACGCACGCCCTCGCCCTCGCGCCTGCCCTCGCGCCCTCCCTCCCGCCCGCCTCCGCTGCCCTCCCTCCCTCCTCCCCTCCCCCTCCCCCTCCCCCCCTCCCCTCTCCCTCGCGCGCTCGACTCCCTCCGGCGGGGCGCCGCACCGCAGCCGCGACCTCTCCCCTCCCCTCCCTCCCCCCTCCCCTCCCCTCCCTCCCTCCTCCCGCAGGCGCGACCTCTTCCCTTTCTTCTCAGAGGAGAACAACCCGCTCTACAAGGACCCTGCCGAGCGGCCGCGCGCAGACGAGCAGAAGAAGAAGAAGCGCGAGGCCCCGCAGAGAGGAGAGAGAGGAGAGAGAGACGCCTCCCGCCCGCCCGCCCCCGCTCACAGCGCCTCCCTGCCCGCAGGTGCCGTGCGAGGAGGCAATCTTCCACACGATCCAGTCCGTCTACGAGTGCGCCAAGTTCCCTTCCGAGTGCGCTTTGCCCTCGCCCTCTCTCCCCCCCCCCCCCCTCTCTCT
>NW_005200730.1:170627-171678 GCF_000372725.1 Emiliania huxleyi CCMP1516 | reverse complement strand
GACCCCGACTCCCGGGCCCGAGACCCCAGCGCCGACTCCCGGGCCCGAGACTCCAACCGGCGGCTACACCGGCTTCTGCGCGACAACCTGGGCCGAATCCAACCCGGGTCCGGCGGCGTGCATCCCTTGCGACGCGGCAACGGCGCCCTGCGCCGACGGCAGCGACTGCTGGGGCGCCACGTTTTGCAAAGGCGATGTTTTATGCGGCGACCCGTCCGACAGCGACTGCGCCATCGGGAGCGAGCAGACCCCACCGACAGCTCTGCCACCCCCGCCTGCGCCCCTCGACCCCGCGGCAGTCCTGTCCGGCAAGCGCCTCGTCGCTTATGTTCCAAACTGGAAGGAGTGCCCCTCGGCGGAGCAACTGCAGCACTACACGCATGCGCTGGTCGCATTTGCAGTCACCTATCCGGCGTGGCGGCCAGCCGGGCAAGACACGTGCGAGACCGACCGGACGTGCACAGTGCAAGGCGTGCCTGGCTGTGGCGGCAAGTCGCTCGTTGAGATGGTGGGCGACCTGCAGAGCGTGGGCGTCAAGGTGATCCTCTCCTTCGGCGGCGCTTCGATGGGCGGCGTGTGGGAGGCGAAGGGTGATCCTGGCTCAAACTCGTGCTGGGAGCATTGCCTCGACAAGGTGGACGCCCTCGTCTCGCAGCTGGCTGCCATTGTCCTCGCGTCGGGAGCGGACGGCATCGATGTCGACTACGAGTACTACCTCGACGAGGCAAAGTACCGCGAGTTCCTGGCGGCCCTCACGAGCGGGCTGCGCACCGCGCTCCCTAGCCCCTTCCTGCTCACGCACGCCCCGATGGACCCTGACCTATGCACGACGAGCATCCACCCAGGCTGCCGTGAGGAGTATCTCAACATTCTCGCGGGACAGAGCGAGATGATCGACTTCATCATGCCGCAATATTACAATGGCTGGCAGCGACCCTCCACCAACTTTACCGGCGCGCTTCAGCACTTTAGCGCCTTGGCGTCGACCGCCTTTGGCGGCGACGCCTCCAAGGTGGTGTTTGGCTTTTGCGTCAGCGACTGCACAGGCTTC
>NW_005200730.1:168638-170175 GCF_000372725.1 Emiliania huxleyi CCMP1516 | reverse complement strand
GCAGGGCTGTGTGCTCCACCCTCGACGCTCCACCTCGACAAAGCCCTGTGCAGTAATAGCGCCTCTTTGGAAGTGGGTGGTTGCATAGGAGTAGCAGCCTCCGCCCCTCCCTCCTTCCTGACGCCTCGCCATCTCGCGCCTCTCCCTCCTCTCTCTCTGCCTCCTGTCCCTCCCCGCTCTCGTCTCCCTCTCCCAGTTCTCGCTTCTCGCACGGCGGCCCCTCCTTCCTCCTTCCTCTCTCCTCTCTGTCTGAGTCATCCTGCATGTGCGTTGAGACTTGCAGGTGAGACTTCGCCTAGTAGGATGAATGTGTGTGTATATCAGCAAAGAGAAAGAAAGAAAACAGACAACCCAAACGAGGGATAGGGGAGGAGGACAGGGTCCACACCTGCACGAGCAGGATTATGGAAGGACGATCAGGGGGACAGGTGGGCTCTCCTGCTCCTGACAAGGGACACGACAGGCTCGCAGCGCGGTCAGCAAAGAATTCCGTGAGATCACAAAAATTTGCCTCGAAAAAAAGAAAGAAAGAAAACAGACACGCCAAACGAGGGATGGGACGAGGACAGGGTCCCCACCTGCACGAGCAGGATTTTGGAAGAACGATCAGGGGGACAGGTGGGGCTCTCCTGCTCCTGACAAGGGACACGACAGGCTCGCAGCGCGGTGCACGGTGGACTCCCACATCCACTGGCGGTCTCATCTCAGTCTAGCGACCTGCCTCCAGCTTGTCGCTGGCAGTCTCTCCTACCACAGGCACACTCACATACAATTTGCCTCGAAGAAGAAAGAAAGAAAAAACAGACAACGCCGCGAAATTCTTTTCGACGCTTCGTAAAATTCTTTTCGCGCAAAGGCCGAGACGAGAGCGGCGCCAGCCTGCTTTACCGACATCGATGGTGGCGGCGGTCAGCGCCGGCCACGGCATCTCCAACTACTACTCTTCAAAGATTGACGAGCTGGAGGCGCGCCGCTCGCGCAGCCCGCTGCCGCCGCTGCGCCGTGCCGCCGCGCCCGCCGCTTTCCGCGCCCGCCTGCCGCCGCTCCCTCACCCGCCCTGCGGCCGCTCTCTCGTAAGGTGGTGGTGCGCGAGAAGACGCAGAACCTGCGGCGGCTGGAGGCGCAGCGCAACGAGCTCAACTCCAAGGTGCGACTGCTGCGCGAGGAGCTGTCTCTGCTGCAGGAGCCGGGGTCGTACGTCGGCGAGGTCGTCAAGGTGATGGGCCGGAAGAAGGCGCGCCGCGAGGCGGCTGCGATGTCCCCTGGTTCGTGGCCACGCCAGCGCGCGCGTGCCCGCGGCGACAGGTGCTGGTGAAGGTGCATCCCGAGGGGAAGTACGTCGTCGACATTGACAAGACGATTGACATCACAAAGCTGAATGCCAACGACCGCGTCGCGCTGCGCAACGACTCGTACACGCTGCACCTGGTGCTGCCGTCCAAGGTGGACCCGCTCGTCTCGCTGATGAAGCTCGAGAAGGTGCCCGACTCGACCTACGACATGATTGGCGGCTGCGACAAGCAGATCAAGGAGATCA
>NW_005200730.1:167180-168538 GCF_000372725.1 Emiliania huxleyi CCMP1516 | reverse complement strand
CCCCTGCCCCGGGGGTTCCCGTCAAAGGGGGGCCCCCCTTTTTCCTTAAAAAAACCAGAAAAGGGCCCCCCCCCCCCCTCCCAAAAATTTGGGGGCCGCGCAAACCAGTTCAGGGAGACCAAGGGGGGGGGGGTTGGGTCTTCCACCACACCCCCTTAAAACCTTCACCCCCTGGGGCTTTTTCCCAAGGGGGGGGGGTTACCCCCCCCCCCCCCCCCCTTCCCACTTAGAAGGTAATGGAGCTCCCGATCAAGCACCCGGAGCTTTTTGAGTCGCTTGGCATCGCCCAGCCCAAGGGGGGAGGCAATTTCCCCCCCCCCCCCCCCCTCCTCCGCTCTCACCCCTCCACCCCTCCCCCACCTCCCCTCTCACCCCTCCACCCCCCAGGTGCTCATGTACGGCCCTCCCGGGACCGGCAAGACGCTGCTCGCCCGCGCCGTCGCACACCACACCGACTGCACCTTCATCCGCGTCTCCGGGTCGGAGCTGGTCCAAAAGTACATCGGAGAGGGCTCGCGAATGGCGCGCCACACCTCTCCCGCCAACCCCCCCCTCGAGCCTCGCACCCCTCCCTGCCCCAACGCCGTCCGCTGCCCTCGCCTGCCCTCGCCCCTCCGCCCCACCGCCCCTCCGCCCCTCCGCCAACCCTACCCCTTGGCACCTCCGCCAAGGTGCGCGAGCTCTTCGTCATGGCGCGCGAGCACGCGCCCTCCATCATCTTCATGGACGAGATCGACTCCATCGGCGGGCAGCGCCAGGACGGCGAGGGAGGGGGCGACTCGGAGGCGCGCACGCACTCTTCCCATCGCCCTCCCCGCACCGTGTCATCACAACGCACGCTCGACGGACACACGCCGCCGTCCTGAGCCCGAGGACAGAGCCAGAGCCAGCTAGAGCCGAAGCCAGAGCCAGCCACCGCCCCTCCCTTCCCACCACCCGGGGACCACAAGAGGCAGTGAGGTGAGGTGTATTGTATTTGGTGTCGTGTTGCGAGTGAGGAGCAGGACTGAGGAGCGCAACACCGGCGCATCACACAAGGCCGCCCGCAAAAGCGGGAGGCGTGGGGATCGACGGATAACCAGGGCGCAGGGGTGAGGGGACTGAAGATCCCGTTCCCTCTCTCACACCAACACATGTCCCTAAATCCCTCTCGTCTCAGAGTTCGCGAAACCGGTGCTATATCGTATCCGATTCATGCTACAGTAGGATGGCTACGTGTGATGGTTACAAATATTACGGGTCTGCACGCCGCCCGGCCGCGGCACCAGGTGCGGCGAGCGCCGAAGAGTCGCACCAGGCGTACGATATGAGCCAGCGTTCAAGCTGCGAAGCTCCGAGCCGCTGCCGCCCTGCGCCAC
>NW_005200730.1:111994-167080 GCF_000372725.1 Emiliania huxleyi CCMP1516 | reverse complement strand
CCCCCCACCTTCCGCACCCAAGCCCCCCACCCTGTCACCCCGCCCCCGCCCGCAGGTTGTGATGGCGACGAACCGCATCGACATACTCGACTCGGCGCTGCTCCGGCCCGGCCGCATCGACCGCAAGATCGAGTTCCCCAACCCGAACGAGGACGCGCGGCTCGACATCCTGCGCATCCACTCGCGCCGTATGAACCTCACCCGCGGTATCGACCTGCGCAAGATCGCCGCGCAGATGAACGACGCCTCCGGCGCGGAGACCAAGTCGGTCTGCACCGAGGCGGGCATGTTTGCGCTGCGCGAGCGGCGCGTGCACGTGACGCAGGACGACTTTGAGATGGCGGTGGCCAAGGTGATGAAGAAGGACAACGAGAAGAACATGTCGCTCAAGAAGCTCTGGAAGTGACACCCATGTAGTACTCGTGTAAACATAAATGCAGCGTTGTTCAGCGCTCTCTCATTCCTGTAAAAATCGGTGGTGCGGGGAGGCAGTCACATCTCGCTCATCACGCTTCGCGGGAGACCAACAGTGCTCGATCTTTACCGGTATGGGAGTTTTTGGCTAATCAAACCCAAGGCCTGCACTAATCAAAAAGTGGTACGGGAATCGGGATACCAGTTGCCTCACGGAAATCAAAGCGAGTCGGAGTGCCTTCTTGGTGGCAAAATCGGCAAAATCGGCAAAATACCGGGATTCCGGGTATTTTGCGGGTATACCTGGAAAAACCCGGGTATACCCGCGGGTAATACCCGCACTTTTGCATGGTTTCGCCCCCGGGACAACACCGACAGCCGCGCTACAACTAATGAAAACCCCGCATACCACTTTCTCGCGTACCACTATACCATACCACTCCAAAACTAATCAAAATATCGCCAAATACCGGTCTCATACCGGTAAAGATCGAGCACTGGCAGGGACCAATCCCGGGCAATCCGCGTATGTACGTGTCATCTCGCAATTTCGAACCCCTATAACAATGCCTCTAAAGACCCAGCCCAGTACGTCCCAGTATATGTGTGGCGATCGATTCACGGGTTTCCACGCGGATACGCAGTACTGGTACTCACCGTGACCAAATGAAAGTGTTTGCGCGGATGAGCGCTCGCCCTCTTCATCTCTTCCGGCGCTCTGTGCGGCGGCTCCTGTGTGCGTGGGCCTGAGTCGGCGCCGCCGCAAGGCATCGCCCATCGGCCGCAGGCCCCGTTGCCGGTCCCATTGGCGCCACTTTCAGTGCGACGAGCTGCCGCTGCCGAGGAGCGACTCGTGGGCGTCCACGATGTACACGCCGCCCCAGAAGAGGACGTAGGCGCGCTTGTCGTCCACGGTGATGCACCGCGGCACAGCAGGCCCGTTGCGGACGCTCACGGAGATGGTCTGCCAGAGGACTCCCTCGGATGAGAGCACGTGGATGGACGATCCATTGGCCAGAAAGAGCCGGTCGCGACGGGCCGTCACCACCCCTCCCTTGATCGGGCCAAGAGCTGTGCCCTTGCCGCCGAGCGGGCGAGGCGTGCCAAAGGAGTCGCCAGCGCACAGGGGGACGATGAGCAGCTTGTTTTGCTGCTTCCCGCTGATCACGGCAATGTTGTCGCCGATGACGGCCAGCGATGTTGGAAATGGAATCTTCGACTTGCCACCGCAGTCCTCGCCGCGCGTGGAGCTCAGCCAGAGCAGCTCTGCCGACGAGGAGGAAGTCTGGAGCGCCGCCACCCGATTGTTGGCTGAGTCGCTGACGAAAAGTCGCTCCCGCCTTGCGCAATGTGCGAGTCCGGTTTGGGCATCGAGCCGAAGCTGACCGTCGCCTGCGCCCCGCCCGCCAAAGCGGCAAACGAGGCGCTTGTCTGCGAGGCACATAGTCCCGATCTGGCTGGCAGACGAGCGGGGCCGACAGTGTTCTGTCGCAAGAGCGCATCACAGCGATTCCGCCGGATTCGAGGATGATCTTGAGGAGGTCTGGATCATCGAGCACTGCCGTCGCAGACACCGACTGGGCCAGCTTTGCGCGCTGCTTGCGAGGAGCCATGATGATGGGGATGCCAGTGGCCAGCGGAATTCTTTTGTGGCGCCCGCGAAATTCTTTTGCCCCCTGAGTGGAGTGCCAGTTATGCGCGGCGGGCGGTTAGAGACGTTACGGGAGGCTTCGGAGGTTGGAGCGGAGCGAGCGTGTCTCATTGCGTCAGGCCCACGACCACACCCACCGGAGCATGGCGGTGGCGCAGGGCCGGCACACCATGCCGAATCCCTAGGGAGCACGGCCGCGCAGAGCGCGGCCGCGAGGAGGCCTGCCCATATGTGATGAAAACTCTCTACCGCCGTCGAGGGCACGCCCTTTGCGGTCCACGCGCGGCTGACGACCAACCGGCGCGGTCGGAGCAAGGTCATGACTGATGAGTGCTTGCGAGAGAGAGATTTTTAGCAATGCTTGCGATGGATGAAGGATCTCCGACACCCAAAACCAAAATGCAAATGCGGAGTGGAGCCCACACTTCGCGTGCAGATCCTGCGTCTCTCACTGCCCGAACAACAGAGGCGGGTACCGCCGCAGGTCCCACACTAGTACATTGAAAAAGTGTGAAAGACCGTTTCGGTCCAGCCAAATCGCAGTCACTGGACCTCGCAGCATGGCTGACGTCTCCGACGCAGGCCCTGCCAAGCGGCCCCGCTCCGCGTCGCCCAACCACGAAAAGGGCGAGGACACTACCGAGTTCTTGCCCGACCGCGGGCTACTCCTGCGGCACGGAACCTCCCTTTCGCTGATGGCGCTGGTCGCCGACTGGCTCAACGCGAGCGAGGAGTTTGAGCAGGTCGATCCCTCTGCGGACTGGGAGAAGTGGGCATCGCGCGGGCAGGACCTCTCGCTGTATTATGCCGCCCTCATTGACCCGGCTGAAGACGGTCTGTTCCCGCGAGCAGCGCCACGTTGGGCCTTCACGCCGACCATCCACCCGAGTAGCTTCGTCTGTGACTAGGAAGAGGGGCTGTTCGCGCATGCCTGCGAGCGGTCCTCGACGGCGTGCCGGTCCCGGCGCCGCCGCACAACGCCCGGCTGATCATCGACTACGTCGCCACTGCGCTGGAGGCGCGCGGAATGGGTCTGGCTTCGCTGCTGGTCTCCTTTGTCACGCGCGCCGCTGCCTCGCTCTCGCCGCCCGCCAACCTGTATGTGGTTGCGACCGAAGACTCGTGCGTGTACTGGATGGGGCGAGGCTACGTGCTCGAGGTGTCGGAGCGGCTCAACGCGCGGCTCAACGTCTTCAACGACACTCACCTGCTGCGGCAAGCCGGCGACCCGGAGGACGCGGGCGACGAGGCGGACCTGCCGAGGCGGCGCGACCAGCCGTGGGCGCAGCTCTCTGCGGCGGAGCGGCGGCATGCGTCGCGGCTCGGCTTCACGCCCGAGTCGTGGGATGCGGATGAGTGGGGCGGGGTGCCGCTGACATGGGCAGAGTCGCAGCGCGACGCGGCGGCGAGGGAGGCCGCGGAGGCGCTCCAGTTCGACGAGGCGTCGTGGCACGGCGGCGGAGGCGGCGGGGGAGGGGCGGATGCGCAGGACGACGACGAGCTGCAGGCTGCGATTGCCCTCTCCCTCGGACAGTGGGGCGGCGGGTCGTGACCGCATCTCCGTGTCTGACCGTCACCAATTCCAATGTGCAATGACACCAATCACCATCTCTCATCACGTGTGTTGTGACTTGTGTGTGTGTGACAGCTGATATGCTCTTTATTTTGTTAAATTGTTCGTTTTTTTGCTCGATGTCGTGCTATTTTGGTTTTTTGATCGTCGCGTGGGCAGGGGGCCCGGCGGCGGCGCGTACCGTTTAATACGTATACCGTATACGGCGTACGACCTGTCTTATTTTGACAACTGAAGTAAGACCTCCTCCTCAAGCTCTCTCTCTCGCTCTCTCCGTCTCAGGCTAGACAATAGCGTAAACTCTTACACGCGACAGGGACAGCAAAAAGACAAGCGAACCCTGTAGTATGGATGCGGCGAAGGTTCGATTCCGCGCACGGGGGGGGGGAGCTCTACCGTAGCTCTCGAGCTGCCTCCCCCACCTACCCACCTCTGGCCATGCCCGAGGCGACCGCCCCCCTCAGACCATCATGCGCGGGGCGATCTGCATCGCCATCAGCTCCTGGAAGAGGAGCTTGCACGCGTACGGCATGAAGACCTGCGAGATGCGCGTCTTGTTGCGGCAGCCGCGGCACTCGAAGGTCCCCTTGTTGAGGTTGGCGATGGCGACCATGCCGCAGATGTCGCACACGTGCACGCGGAAGCGGTCCGAGCACTCGAAGAGCCGCTCCTTCATGATGGAGGCGACGCCGTGCGAGATCATGCAGTCGCGCTCCATCTCGCCGAAGCGCAGCCCGCCGTCGCGCGCGCGGCCCTCCATCGGCTGGCGGGTGAGCAGCGTCACCGGCCCGCGCGCGCGCGAGTGGATCTTGTCGTCCACCATGTGCTTGAGCCGCTGGTAGTAGGTCGGGCCCAGGAAGATGGACGACTCGAGCCGCCTGCCGTGAAAGAGGAAAGGTCTAGGAAAGGTCTAGGAAAGGTCTAGCAGGAAGATGGACGACTCGAGCCGCCTGCCGGTGTGGCCGTTGTACATCACCTCGAAGCCGCGCTTCTGGTAGCCGAAGTTCTGCAGCAGCTTGGAGATGTCGTCGACGGTGACCGAGGCGAAGGGCGTCGCGTCGCCCTCGTCGCCGGTGAGAGAAGAGACCTGCGGGAGGGCTTGGGCGTCTCGAGGAGGAGTGTGGTTGAGTCGTCCCCGGGTGAGCGAGGAGGGCCTTGGAGAGGAGGCACTCGACCAAGTGGCCTGCGGGGCGGGGGAGGGGTTTGTGTGGGTGGGGGGTGCGGGATCGGGCTGTGGGTGGGTGGGTGGGTGGGTAGGGGTGGGTGGGGGGCAGAGAGGCCTCCGGGCCGGAGGGGGGAGGGGGGAAGGGGGGCGCGCCGATGGTCATGCGGGAGGGGATCGCGTGCGGGTTGACGATGATGTCGGGCGTGATGCCCTCGCAGTTGAAGGGCATGTCCTCCTGCCGGTAGGTGATGCCTGCGCGCGTGCAGCGAGGACCCGTCGGGACGTGTCGTGGGCGTGTCCTCTCCCCCCGGCGGCGGGGCGGCACCGATCGTCCCCTTTTGGCCGTGGCGCGACGCGAACTTGTCGCCGATCTGAGGCACCCGCACCGAGCGGATCCGCACCTTGACGAACTTTCGCCCCTCCTGGTTGGTCGTGAGCAGCACCTGGACAACGTAGCCAGCCTCCGTGACAATGATGACAATACTGGCGATGGGAGTACGAAGCACTCGCGAGCGGGACCTGGTCGACGTAGCCAGCCTCCGACGACCGGAGCGGCGTCGAGGCGTCTCGCTTCTCGTAGCGCGCCGCGCCGGCGTCCTGCAGCTCCTCGGCGCGCGGCTCGACGGGCGCCGTCTTGCCGATGATGATGTCGTCTCCCGACACGCGCACGCCGGGCGGCACGAGCCCGTCCTCGTCCAGCTTCGAGTAGTCGCACCTGCGGGCGAGGTGCCGACCTGCCTCAGGCTCAGGGCCCCTCCGCACGAGCCCGACCCGAGCAGCCGCATCGGCGCAGCCCCTCGACCGTCTCGCGGGTAATCTCGGGTAATCTCGGGTAATCTCGGGTAATCACCGGCGCAGCCCCTCGACCGTCTCGCGGGTAATCTCGGGTAATCTCGGGTAATCTCGGGTAATCACCGGCGCAGCCCCTCGACCGTCTCGCGGGTAATCTCGGGTAATCTCGGGTAATCTCGGGTAATCACCGGCGCAGCCCCTCGACCGTCTCGCGGGTAATCTCGGGTAATCTCGGGTAATCTCGGGTAATCACCGGCGCAGCCCCTCGACCGTCTCGCGGGTAATCTCGGGTAATCTCGGGTAATCTCGGGTAATCACCGGCGCAGCCCCTCGACCGTCTCGCGGGTAATCTCGGGTAACCTCGGGTAATCTCGGGTAATCACCGGCGCAGCCCCTCGACCGTCTCGCGGGTAATCTCGGGTAATCTCGGGTAATCTCGGGTAATCACCGGCGCAGCCCCTCGACCGTCTCGCGGGTAATCTCGGGTAATCTCGGGTAATCTCGGGTAATCACCGGCGCAGCCCCTCGACCGTCTCGCGGGTAATCTCGGGTAATCTCGGGTAATCTCGGGTAATCACCGGCGCAGCCCCTCGACCGTCTCGCGGGTAATCTCGGGTAATCTCGGGTAATCTCGGGTAATCACCGGCGCAGCCCCTCGACCGTCTCGCGGGTAATCTCGGGTACTCTCGGGTAATCTCGGGTAATCACCGGCGCAGCCCCTCGACCGTCTCGCGGGTAATCTCGGGTAATCTCGGGTAATCTCGGGTAATCACCGGCGCAGCCCCTCGACCGTCTCGCGGGTAATCTCGGGTAATCTCGGGTAATCTCGGGTCATCACCGGCGCAGCCCCTCGACCGTCTCGCGGGTAATCTCGGGTAATCTCGGGTAATCACCGGCGCAGCCCCTCGACCGTCTCGCGGGTAATCTCGGGTAATCTCGGGTAATCACCGGCGCAGCCCCTCGACCGTCTCGCGGGTAATCTCGGGTAATCTCGGGTAATCTCGGGTAATCACCGGCGCAGCCCCTCGACCGTCTCGCGGGTAATCTCGGGTAATCTCGGGTAATCTCGGGTAATCACCGGCGCAGCCCCTCGACCGTCTCGCGGGTAATCTCGGGTAATCTCGGGTAATCACCGGCGCAGCCCCTCGACCGTCTCGCGGGTAATCTCGGGTAATCTCGGGTAATCTCGGGTAATCACCGGCGCAGCCCCTCGACCGTCTCGCGGGTAATCTCGGGTAATCTCGGGTAATCTCGGGTCATCACCGGCGCAGCCCCTCGACCGTCTCGCGGGTAATCTCGGGTAATCTCGGGTAATCACCGGCGCAGCCCCTCGACCGTCTCGCGGGTAATCTCGGGTAATCTCGGGTAATCTCGGGTCATCACCGGCGCAGCCCCTCGACCGTCTCGCGGGTAATCTCGGGTAATCTCGGGTAATCACCGGCGCAGCCCCTCGACCGTCTCGCGGGTAATCTCGGGTAATCTCGGGTAATCTCGGGTAATCACCGGCGCAGCCCCTCGACCGTCTCGCGGGTAATCTCGGGTAATCTCGGGTAATCACCGGCGCAGCCCCTCGACCGTCTCGCGGGTAATCTCGGGTAATCTCGGGTAATCTCGGGTAATCACCGGCGCAGCCCCTCGACCGTCTCGCGCGACGGCCGCTCGAACTTTTCGGAGCGGCCGCTCTCTGGCCCGCCGCGGTCGCCCGAGAAGTAGACCTTGCGCTCCTCGTCGCGGTAGCAGCGGTAAAAGACGGAGCGGAAGAAGCCGCGGTCGATCGAGGACTGCGAGAAGATGACCGAGTCCTCCTGGTTGTAGCCCGAGTAGCACATGATCGCCACCGTCGCGTTGATGCCGGCGGGCAGCTCGCGGAAGTGGAGGTACGACATCGAGCGAGTGATGCCGAGCGGCTTTTGCGGGTAGTAGAGCACGTTGGCCATCGTGTCCATCCGCAGCTGGTAGTTGGTGATGTACACGCCCATGGCCTGCTTGCCCATGGCGGACTGGTACGTGTTGCGCGGCGACTGGTTGTGGTCCGGGAAGGGGATGATCGACGCGCAGATGCCGAGGATCATCGAGGGGTGGATCTCGCAGTGCGTGTAGCGGTACATCCGGTTGTCGGCGCGCAGGTCGGAGAGGTTCATCGCGATCATCACCGTCTCCTCCTCCTCGGTGTCGATGTACTCGATGAGCCCGTTGGCGATGCAGTCGGACCAGTTGAAGCGCGACACCTCCTTGTCGCGCAGCTTGTCGATGTGCTCCTTCTTGAGCAGCAGCGACTGGTCCTCGACGATCAGGATCGGGCGGCAGCACCGGCCCGCGTCCGAGAAGAGGCGCAGCTCGCGCGCCTGCGGGGACACGCTTGCGGGCGCTTCGGCGGAGGGTGTACGGCGGAGGGTGTACGGCCGAGGTGCACGGCCGAGGTGTACGGCGGAGGGCTTGGCGGAGGGCTTGGCGGAGGGCTCGGGGTCGAGGGGAGGGCGCGGCTCTGCGGTCCTGGATGTCGCGCACGATGGACACCTCGGCCGAGATGTCGACGCCGCGCCGCATCGCGCGCAGCGTCTTGACGAGCTGATCGGGCTGGTGGTGGATGCCTATTGGTGGTTGAGACTGCCAGATGACGAGGAGTGACTGGCAACTAGCAGGCTGGTCGGGGCTGGTGGTTAGATGCCGACCCAGGCGCCGTTGACGAAGACCTTTGTGGCGGCGGGGATGGCGTGAATCAATCAATCAATTAATTGATTGAGTAATGAAAGAATGAAGACCTTTGTGGCGGCGGGGCTGGCGTGAGTCAACTAATTAATTGGTTGATTGAGTAATGAAAGAATGAAGACCTTTGTGGCGGCGGGGATGGCGTGAGTCAACGAATTAATTGGTTGATTGAGTAATGAAAGGATGAAGACCTTTGTGGCGGCGGGGATGGCGGAGGGTTGGATCTCCTCGAGGTTCTCGGTCGCCCACTCCTCGAGGAACTCGAGGATGGGCTCGGGCGCGGAGCCGACCGAGATGTAGGCCATCAGAGAGAGGTTCTTGACCTGCGCACGAGGGGCGGGGGGGGTCAGGAGGGGGCACGGGGGGTGCGGAGCGAGAGAGCGGACCACTGTCTCCTCAAGCCTCGCTAGGCCCGCCTCGGCCCCCTCTCGGCTACCTCGCACCAGCCCGACGGCCTGCCCTTCGGGCGTCTCCGCAGGGCAAACCATGCCCCAGTGCGTGTTGTGCAGCTGGCGCGGCTTGGCAAGCTTGCCCTCTCTCCCGATCGGCGTGTTGAGCCGCCGGAGGTGCGAGAGGGTCGAGGCGAAGGTGAGCCGGTTGAGGACCTGCGCTCAGCCGCACACACAAGAGGGTGGTGGCACAGGAGCGGGTCGGAAGCGCGACGGGATCGCGCTCGCTGCACGTACGCCTCGCCGCCCCGCCGGCGGCGCTGCGGCGCCTGCGCGCGCGCTCTCTCCTCTCGGGCTCTCTCTCCTCTCTGGCGCGGGCGAGGCGCCTGCGAGACGCCGGCGCGGATCGAGCCCGGCGCGCTCTTCTGCTGGCCCCAGTTGCCTATCTCAGTGGTGGAGCCGAGGGTGAGAGCTGACCCGTGGGCACGGCCCGCCCTTCTGCTGGCGAGGTGTGTGCCCGTGGCGAGGGCGTACTTGAGTCCGTTGGAGATGGTCTTGTGCTGCACGGCGGCGACGGGCGAGAAGTCCTGGCCCTTGTCGATGCACTTTTGGCCGTACTTTTGCACGTCCTTGGAGAGCTTGCGGAAGAGCTGCCGGAAGAGCTGGCCGAGGAGCGGGCCTGCAGCAGCAGGTGCGCACGTGTGGCCGAGGGGCGGCCGAGGGGCGAAGCGCAGGCTGGGCGGCGGCGGCCGGCGAGGTCGAGCCGCTTCTGTGCGAAGTGGTCGCGGTCGTCCGGCCTGCGTGTTCATTAGTGTTCATTAGTGTTCATTAGTGTTCATAAGTGTTAATTAGTGTTCATTAGTGTTAATTAGTGGTCGCGGTCGTCCGGCCTGTGTGTTAATTAGTGTTAATTAGTGTTAATTAGTGTTCATAAGTGTTAATTAGCGGTCGCGGTCGTCCGGCCTGCGTGTTCATTAGTGTTCATTAGTGTTCATTAGTGTTCATTAGTGTTCATAAGTGTTGATTAGCGGTCGCGGTCGTCCGGCCTGCGTGTTCATTAGTGTTCATTAGTGTTCATTAGTGTTAATTAGCGGTCGCGGTCGTCCGGCCTGCGTGTTCATTAGTGTTCATTAGTGTTCATTAGTGTTCATTAGTGTTCATTAGTGTTCATTAGTGTTCATTAGTGTTAATTAGCGGTCGCGGTCGTCCGGCCTGCGTGCGCCGATCGAGACATGAGGAGCTTGTGGACGATGTACCCGACGAAGTAGGCCTTCTTGGTCTCGCAGTACGGCTGGATGCCTAGGGGAGTTGGACCATGCCTCTTGATGGTGGACCGTGAGTGGGGAGTGACTCCGGAGCAGCACGGCTGGCTGCCCACGTGCGGAAGCATCTCTCGCTGCAGGATCTGCTTGGCGTACTCGATGCGCTTGTCCTTGCTCACCCCCTGGGTCGAGCCGCGCTTGCCTGCGGCGGCGAGGGGGCGCCTAGCGGGTGCCTCTGCCACCGGCGAGCGGCCAGCTGCGCGTCCCGTGCACCGGCGAGGGCCTGGCGAGGCTCCGCGCCGCGCTGGGCTGGGGCAGGTGGCAAAGAGAATTTTACAGTTGCGCCTCAAGGCGATGGAACTCCTCGTCCCATCCCTCGTTTGCCGTGTCTGTTTTCTTTCTTTCTTTATGGAACTCCTTAAAATCCCTAGAAGCCGGGAGAAAAGGGACCGGCTGGCGGCGGCGGCGTCGCAGGACGGTCTTCTGATAAACGCAGTATGGAAGATACAAAGAGACGGAGGAGCAACGAGCGCCCTGGCGTGAGCCGAAGACACTCCCGAGCGCCCTGGCGTGAGCCGAAGACTCCCTCCCTCCGTAGACACTGATCACACACGGGTGGGACAGGGTGGGTCACAACAACGAGGCACGAGAGCGTGCACGACAGAGCGACGGCGCAGCGTACCGCCGTCCAGCTAAAAAGCGGCGGCCGACGGTTGCTGCGCAAAGTGATCAGTTCTAAAATAGGTGCCGGGGCCCAACGGATAGATGAATCCGGGGCACCCTCCGCTCGAATCCCTGGCCGGGGGTTCGAGGTGGCCCCCACCCTGGGGCCTCCCATCAAAGGGACTGCGGCAGAAGACGCCCAATCTTGCACAAGTGCAAGAACCATACGTCTTCTGATAAACGCAGTATGGAAGAATCAAAGAGACGGAGGAGCAACGAGCGCCCTGGCGTGAGCCGAAGACACTCCCAACTGCGCTCCGTCACCGGTGTCGCGGTCTCCCCCACTGAGGACGATCTGCGGGGGGGAGTCGCGCCGCCGGCATGTATCTGTGCAACTGTGTTTTTGCCTTGTCCCGTTTGATGGAGCAAAGTCACGGGCCGCCCGCGCTTGAAGGCGGTCGCGCCAGGCGCGGGCGGCACTAGTTGCCGGCGATCCGCTTGGGCAGCGCCCACGCTTGCCTCTGGCTAGGTCTCCATAGGTCGCGCGGCCCGAATGCTCGAATTGAACGTCTCGCAAGCTGGCGTCGCTCGCGTAGCTGTGGCAGGGCGATCCTCCCTCCGAATGAGGGAGATCTCTAGCCTCCTAACGAGGTTGCCCTCCGGCTGGCTGTTGCCGACAGCAGTTAACACCTCCGCAGTTTGCGTCGGTCGCGCCACAGGTAGAGACGTTGAGCTCGACAAAGTCTTGGTAGTTGTTTCGGGCCATCAGTCCGACAGGAGAGGGCCAGCGGTCGCCTCCTTGAGCTGCCCATGCCTTCGCCGGTTTGGAGTATCGTCGCCGCCACCCCCATGTGCGCCCAGGAAAAGGAGGGCTCCCCACTGAGGACGGTCTGCGGGGGGAGCCGAGTCGCACGGAACGACCTCCTGATGGGATCGCCCCTCCTCGCTGAGGACGATCTGCGGGAGGAAGGGCCCCACCTCTCCCCACTGAGGACGGTCTGCGGGGGAAGAGGTCCTGGATCGAACAAACCTTGCCTCCGCTCAGGACGGCTGACAAGGACGGCGACCACCGCATGGAGGTGTCCATTGATCCACTCGGGGGGTGGTCCCAAGGGTCACAGCTCAGGCCGAGCGGACGCCGGTGCGACGACGAGGTCCTCCCGCCACGGGCTCCGGCGGGGCCCTCGCCGCTCCCCACTGAGGACGGTCTGCGGGGGGAGAGGCCGGCGAGGCGCTCCAACCCGGGTCGATCTCCAGCGTCGTCCTGCTGGTTCCTCGCAAGTACACCTGGAACCTCTTCGTCCACGGATCGCCGGCATCGCAGGCGCGGAAGTCCGCAGAGCAGGGGACGAGGTAGTCGGATACGATCGTGTCGGGCTGCTCGAGGAAAACACAGCCACCGTCCGCGCAAAAGGCGTAGACGAAGAGGAGGAGGCAGTGTAGCGCCCGTCCGTCCTGCATTTTGAGCGGCAGGTAGTCGTCTCGTCGCAGCATGTGCGTGCACGGCGTGAAGCAGAAGACGCCATCAGGCCAGTGGAAGAGGTGGAGTACGAGGCGAAAGTCGCCGCGGAAATGCAGCCCTGGAAGTAGCGAGTCGCGCACATCGATCGAGATAAAGATGCGTCCGCGCCGTCGCTGTTCCTCTCGGATAGTCGCCGAGTACTCGCAAACCGTGCAGCCCGTAGGCGCCCCATACGGCAGCGCCATGAGGCGGCGGAGCTCCCCCACGTCCACGATCGGGAAGGAGAAGGTCGACCAAGCCTGTCGCCGCCGCTCCTCGAGGTCCCGAGGCAGCGCACGGAGCAGGGAGTCGAGCGTCGGCGCCTTGGCTGCAATAGCGCGCGAGCAACGCTGCTCGGCCACTCGGTCGCGCGCCACGGTGGTCCCGCCCACATACTCGGCGCGAGTCTCAACCTCCGCAGAGTAGTTCTGAAAAGAGTTGGTCCTCAGGCAGGCCGGGAAACTCGAGCGGGTAGTCTTCAGCATGCTGAGCACATGCCGAGCGAGCAGGGCGGGATGCCCATCGCTCGCTCGCGGAGTGATGTGACCAGCGGCGGCGGCGAGCGATGCAGCCCCCACGACGGCGCTCCCCATGGGATCGACGCGCGCTGCCGCCGTGAAGACGGGCCCCAAGCAGCGGGTCATGTCAGACAGGGCTGCGAACGGGACGTCGGCCGTAGGGTCGCAAAGAGCCCCGACTGTCGCGTACTGCAAGAAGTCGACGGCCTTTGCTTCTGCAGATGGCGCTGGTCCCAAGGGCACGATCGCCTCAGAGTACCCCAAATCGCCCCACTGCAGATAGAGCTCGGGCACCGGGATTTGGCGGGAGTGCAGAGCCTGGATGCACACACCGTACGGAACGCATCCTCATCCACGTGCACCGTGCTGAAAACGCCGAGGTCGGACAAGGCACCGAGGATGCGGCGCCAAGCCGCGGCCAATACGGCCAGCCGCAAGACGCTGAGCCTGTCAAAGTGGGTGGCCACAGCGGGCTCGGGCTCACTGAAGGGGAGCAGCGCACTGATGGCGACCCACTGCGGAATCTGGACCCACGACGGTTGCATCCCCGGAGGAGGAGGGGGCAGCTGGAGGAAGGCTGGATTGCCCACCACAGACCACGGAATGAAGCGCAGGGTAGAGCCTACCACTGTTGAGTCGACGGGTATCACCAGTGGCTTTGCGGGATCGGGGTGCTGCTCGGCCGGAATGCTGAGCTCGGCGGCAGTGAGGTCCGGCATCGCAGCGCCAGTCGTCTCGTCGAGGGCTACCTCTCGACTCTACTCCCGTGTCACAACAACGAGGCACGAGAGCGTGCACGACAGAGCGACGGCGCAGCGTACCGCCGTCCAGCTAAAAAGCGGCGGCCGACGGTTGCTGCGCAAAGTGATCAGTTCTAAAATAGGTGCCGGGGCCCAACGGATAGATGAATCCGGGGCACCCTCCGCTCGAATCCCTGGCCGGGGGTTCGAGGTGGCCCCCACCCTGGGGCCTCCCATCAAAGGGACTGCGGCAGAAGACGCCCAATCTTGCACAAGTGCAAGAACCATACAGGCAGAAGAGAGCGACGCGACAGAGGAAGAAGTAACAAGGGACAGAACAACGAGAGTGGGACGACCGCGAGGTGGCATGAAGGTTGCAGCGAGAATCGGCGAGAGACTGCGAAGAGAGATAGGAAGAGGCAGACTCCCTAGGGTGGGCGACGGCTACAGTGGGTTGCGGGCATTAAGAAAACGTACCATTAAGAAACCCTACCAAGCGATTTCCGCAAAAATCTAAGAAACCACGGCGCGCCGCAGGCGCGGCCCCGAGAAAAGGCCAGACACGAGTGTGAACGGGAGGCCCAGCTCAAAATTTCTCTTCGCCTGCGGCGCGCGCACTTGTCACTTTCCAAGTCTGCGGTGTTCTGAGTGGATGGAGTGAATGGAGGCAGTGTGTGCGTCTTCCCGTCATCCAGTATCCAGACAGAGAGCCGACTCGGCGGCAGACTCTGGCATCGCCCTCGCGGACCGCAGCTTACCTCTTACCTAAAAAATCCTTCGGGCCGGCGCTCTGGCTTGAGTGCCCCGGCCGGAGCTAAGAAACCACGGCGTGGGGTGGATGAGGGCTGTGGAAAGGCTTAGAAACGGCGGCGTGCCGCGAAATCCTGTTTTCTTAATGCCCGCAACCCACTGTAGCGCATCACACACCTCTCCTTAAAATCCCTGTGTGGTGGCGCACACTCACACCACACACACAAACAGGCTCACAAGACACACAGCGCGGGCTGCCACACACCCAGAGAGAAAAACGGGAAAAAGAAAAAGCGCACAAGAGCAGTCTCGCCCCGCTGCTCGCTCTTCATGCCGCTTTTTCGCACGCCGCCGCTGGCGCCACTCGAGAGCAACGACTGCTCTCCCCTCTCAGCGTTGGCGGCGGTGAAGGCGGAGGCGCGCGTGATGGCGGAGGCGGAGGGTCTGCGATTGCACCTCTCCAGCGGCACCAGCACTGGCTACAAGGGTGTCTACAAACGATCTGGCCGGTTTGAGGCCGTGTTCATTGGCGTCAGGGGCGACATCCACGTTGGTGTCTTTGACACAGCTCTGACGGCGGCAGTGGCATATGCGCGGGCTTGCGTGGCGGCGGCGGAGGCGGAGGCGGCGGTGGCGGCGGCGGCGGCGCAGCCGGTGTCGGAGGCGGACGGTCTTCGCTTGCACCTGTTCGACAAGAACCCGACCGGTTACAAGGGCGTGCGCACAAGCGACTCTGGCCGCTTCGAGGCGCGGCGAAAGGTGGACGGAAGGTATGTTTCCCTCGGCCACTTTGACACGGCGCTGGAGGCAGCGGTGGCGTACGCGCGGGCGGTGGCGGAGGCGGAGGCGGAGGAGAGCGGCGGCCCGGCGCCAAAGGTCGTCCTCAAGCTTGCGGGCTTCGAGGAGTGGGCGGCGGCGCGTGCGTCGCGCGCGAAGCCCAAGGCGAAGCCCAAGGCGAGCCCCAAGGCGAAGGAGTCGCCAAAGGCGCGCATGTTTGCGAACGTCCGGGACGCCGCAGTGCCGGTCGCAGTGCCGAGCGGCGGTCTCCCGGCTCTGCGGGCCACCACGCGGGCGCGCCTCTGGACCTTCCCGGCGCTCGGGCACCGCTTCGGCCCGCCCGAGCAGGTCTGCGCAAGGGCCTGGCCGCCGCGCGTCGGCAGCGGGTCAGCGCTGGTCGACGAGCAGCTGTGGGAGGGGGCGCATGCCGCGGGCTGGCGCCTCCGTGAGAGGTGGTACCCCCCCTCCCTCGAGGCAGCGAGGGTGCTCGTCAGCCCGGCCGGCGAGCCCTTCCGCACGGCTGCCGCTGCGGCCGAGGCCGGCCGCGTGGAGGTCGAGACGGTGGCGGAGGAGGCGGAGGCGGCTGGCGAGGCGGAGGGCGAGGAGGAGGAGGAGGAGGAGGAGGCGGAGGCGGCTGGCGAGGCGGAGGGCGAGGAGGAGGAGGAGGAGGCGGAGGCGGAGGCGGCTGGCGAGGCGGAGGGCGAGGAGGAGGAGGAGGAGGAGGAGGCGGAGGCGGAGGCGGCGGGCTCAGCGGACAACACTACCGCCTCGCCGCAACAGACGCCGCCTCCGCCGCACAGGGAGGCTGCACCCGCCGCGCCGCTCGTGACAGAGGCGGAGGGGCTGCGCTTGCACCTCTCGAGCAGCAACAGCACCGGGTACAAGGGCGTGTGGGAGGGAGGGAGGTACTCCTGCCGCTTTTGCGGCGCTGGCAAGCTGCAGCCTGCCTCCAAGTGCCCCTGCTACGGAGGCCGTTCGCTCGCGGCGGAGGAGGAAGGGGAGGCGGAGGCGGAGCCGGGGGAGGCTGTCGGGGGCCTGCAACTCCACCGGTCCAGCCGCAGCAGGACCGGTTTCAAGGGCGTGATCTGGCAAGACGGCATGGCAAAACGGCCATTCACTGCGCAGCGCTATGAGGGCAAAAGAGCCACCTACCTCGGCTCGTTCGGCACAGCGGTGGAGGCGGCGGTGGCGTACGCGCGCGCGGAGGCGGAGGCGGAGGCGGAGGCGGAGGCGGAGGCGGAGGCGGAGGCGGAGGCGGAGGCGGAGGACCCTTCCCTCCGCTGCGAGGAGGCGCCGGCGGAGCGCCGTTGCAGCAACGTGCTCGACTCCCAGGGCGGCGCGTTTGGGTGCCTGCTGCCCGCGGGCCACGCAGGCGCGCACGAGTTCGCGCAGCCGGCCAAGCGCGCGCGGAAGAGCTCGTGGAAGGCGGCGGAGGGGAGGCGGTCGGAGCCAAAGGGGCAGGGCGGCGTCTCGCGGAACGGGCCGGCGTGGACGGAGCAGGAGGGCGCGCAGCTCATGCAGCTGGTGAGCGTGCACGGCCGCAAGTGGAAGGTCATCGCCGAGTCGATACCCAACCGGACGCACGACGCGCTGAAAAACCGGTACGAGCGGCTTCTCAAGCTGACCGAGAACGGCGGCTCGCGGGCAAACGGGCACGCGGCGAGCGAGTCTGCGGACGGGAAGCAGCACATCCCGCCGGGGGCGATCTTCGTGCCCGCGTCGGCGGATGACATGAACCTGTGAGCTCGGCGAGATGCTCAACGTTCGGGTGTGGGCGTGGACTTTCCTAGCTTGTAGGAGAGTGAGCTTGCTCTCGATCGAGCATTAGGTAGCATCTCATCTCACGAGGTCGGCCCACAAAGCCAATCGAGGACCAAAAAGAATCTTAAAATACAAGCCTCTCTCACAGGGGTGCGGACTGGTGCGGACAGTGCTCAGTGGCCTGGCGAGCGTAGTCCGTAGAGGCCCCGCCCACCCAGGGTACCCCTCTCGAGGGACCCATTGGGTCTCGCCGGGGCTCTGCTCCAAGAGACCTCGAGAGAGCGTGCGTGTGCCTCTACTCGCAGGAGCGGACTGGCTTACAAACAGCTCACCAAAAGAAGAATCTACAACAAAACTCCCCTAGGCAGTTGTGCAAAAGAAGAACACCGACTCGCTCCCGACGGCTGGCGCGCCGCCCCATCGCTGCTTCAGTAGCGGACCTAGGGATCCTAACCCGCCTCTAACATCTCTATAAGGGATCCCTAGTCGCTAGTGCCGTATCCCCATGAGTTCAGTCGCGAAGCCCGCTGTTGTGTCTACACAGCGAGAGACGATCGCGACGCTCGATTCGTTCCTTCGCTGGCACCTCCACGGCGCTGGCTTCAGCCACGTCTACCTCTACTTTGACGCGCCGGAGACCGAGCCGGACGCGCTTGCGCTCGCACGCGACGAGCGGTGGGGCGGCCGCGTCACCGTTTTTGCTGCTGACGCTGCCTTCCGCCAGCGAGAGGGCTACTCAGCTCTGCCGTCCTTTGACGAGCTCGCACCGAGCGTGGAGACGCACGTGCAGTCGCGTCAGCGGCTCAACTGCGAGCACTGCCTGCGGGCGTGCGCCTCTGCGGGCGTGGACTGGCTGCTGCACGTCGACAGCGACGAGCTGTTTGTGCCGGCGGCGGGGGAGCGCGCGCCGGCTCACTTTGGCCGTTTATCTGCCCGCGGCTGCTGGCAGTTCACCTACCGAAACCTCGAGGCGGTGCCGACCGCTGCGGCGGCGGAAAGCGGCGACTGCTTTGCGCTCGTCGACCACTTCAAGCAGCACGAGGGCTCGCTGCCGGCGGCCGCGCTGGACGGGACGAGCGGCGCGGCGAAGGCGGCGCTGCAGCACTGGCTCGACCGGTCAGTGGCTCGGCTGGGCCGGCCTGCCTGGTACCTCTTCTACTCGAACGGCAAGTCGGCCGTGCGAGTCTCGTCGGCGGGCCAGTGCAGCGGCGTGCACGGGTGGGCGAGCGGCGGCGCGGAGGAGTCCACACACCGTGCTGGCGGGGGGTGGCTCACGAACCTGCAGAGGCGGCCGCCGCAGCCCTCCTCCTCGCGCCTCCTCGTCGAGGAAGAGGGGGCCGTGGTGCTGCACTACGCCTGCTGCACGCGAGT
This sequence comes from Emiliania huxleyi CCMP1516, assembly GCF_000372725.1. NCBI lineage: Eukaryota > Haptophyta > Isochrysidales > Noelaerhabdaceae > Emiliania > Emiliania huxleyi. The sequence goes on along the minus strand of NW_005200730.1, from coordinate 149,044 downwards.
GGGCTTCGCGTCCAAGGACTGGCGCGCGCTCGGCTACCTCGACGGCGTGGGAACCTCGTGGGCACGCCGGTGGCAGCGGATGCGCGACAAGGAGGAGAGGACGGGGAGGCTGGGCGAGGGCAGCTTGGGCGAGGGCAGCTTGGGCGAGGGAAGCCTGGGCGAGGAGCACCGCGCTCTGGTCGGTCTCGCTGACTCGGAGCTGCTCGAGCGCCACGTCGAGGCGGGCGTGCTCGTAAAGGACAGCCGGGTGCGGCGGTTCCTGCGCGGCGCCGCTTCTTCGCGAGACCCGACCCCGTGCGGCGAGGGCTGCGGCGAGGGCTGCGGCAGTGGCGGAGGCGGAGGTGGAGACGGCAGCGACAGCAGCGACGACGGCAGCGACAGCAGCGACGGCGAGTCGGCCCGGCTGCGAGAGGAGGCGCACGCGCGGGGCGAGGAGGAGGAGGAGGAGGAGGAGGAGAGGAGGAGGAGAGGAGCCTCTTCCGTGAGCCCTTCCCGCACCCTTCCTGCAGGCACACGCAAGGCGCGAGCTGCGGCGGCTCCGCTGGTCCGAGGCGGGCAGCTGTTCCTAGACACTTCGCAGACACTTCGCAGACACTTCGCAGACACCTCGCAGACACCTCGCAGACACTTCCTAGACACCCCCGCTGGTCCGAGGCGGGCAGCTGTCCTTCCCTCGGATAGATGCAACCTCGTCTCGGAAGCCGGCTCGCGCCTCACCCGCAGGCGGGCCGCCGTCTCGCGTCGGAGGGCTACTGTGTCATCGACGGCTTCCTGGGCGCAGAGGCGGCCGCCAAACTCGGGGGGGGGGGGGGCTCGAATTAATTGATCATGACGAGTCAGTGAACTAACAGGCGGCCGGCGAGCTCGAGGGAGGCGTGCGCGCGCTGCGCCGCAGCGGAGGGTGTGTGTTCAAGGTGGGCAGGACGGGCGGGGGAAGGGACGGCGGAGGGACGAAGCACTGCGAGTCTGCCGTGCGAGGGGACGAGGCCGCGGTGATCGGGAGAGGCGAGGAGGCGTGCTTGCCCGGGCTGCGCCCGCTCCTGCGCAGGTGCGGGCTCCTCGCTGCGATGGCTTCTGGCCTCTGGTGCGAGCCTTGCCGCGCCCTTTCCCATAGGGAGGACGAGCTGGTCGCTGCGATGGCGGGGCCGGCCACCGAGCTGCGGTCCGTCACGTCGCGCTCTCACCCGATGTGCGCCTGCTACCCGGGCGGAGGGGCGAGGTACGTGCGCCACTTGGACAACCCGGGCGGCGCGGGCTGTAACGGGCGGCTGCTGACTTGCCTGTACTACCTCAACCCGGCCTGGCGCGGGGAGGACGGGGGGCAGCTGCGCCTCCACCGCAGGGACGGGTCTGTGGTGGACGTCGAGCCGCTCCTCGATCGGCTGGTACTCTTCTGGTCGGAGGAGGGCAACTCACTACCGTTCGCTTGTTTACTGCTCGTCTATTGAACTAGGTCGTCTTCTGGTCGGACGAGCGCACGCCGCACGAGGCAACGCCCCCCTCCATCGCCCCTCGCCCCTCGCCCCTCGCCCCTCGCCCCTCGCCCCTCGCCCCTCGCCCCTCACCCCTGGCTCTGGCCCTGCCTCCCGGTGCCTCAGGTCCTGCCCGCCTCGAGACCTCGCTGGGCGATCTCGACGTGGTACCACCGCCGCGAGGCGCAGCCGGCCCGCGAGGGGGAGGGGGAGGGGGAGGAGGTGAATATTGGCAGCGCGGGCGGCGGCCTGAGCGAGTGCAGCTTCGGCAACAGCACGGAGGAGATCGAGAGCTTCCTGCTCGCCCTGCTCGCCCTGAAGGGCGGGGAGGCGCAGCACGCGCCAAAGGCCACGCACTACCGCGAGAACCTGAGGAGCTGGTAGGAGAGGGCGAGGTAGGGCCGGAGTAAAATGGCGCGCGTGCCCCGGAGAACGAGGTGCGCCGGCGTGCCGGTCCCAGAGGCGCCCGGGGCGCCGCCGCGCACTCCGCACAGCGCCAGCGGCTGTGCCACAGCGCACAGCCACAGCAGCGCACAGTGAGCCTACCCTGAGGGCTCAGGCCCCGTGACTCAGGGGCCTGCGAGCTGCGTGCTGCGACGTTGACAAACGGTATAGTAAAAAAGCCTGCTGACGGGACGGCCACACAGCGGGGACGGCGACGCGTGTGTGCTGACAGCAGCTCGCTGTGCGACGCTGGTCATGCCACCACGAACCAACCAGCGCGGAGTGGGCTCCGCGGCTCCCACAGAAAAAACCCACATTGCGTCGCTCCTGCGCGCACTATAACGGCGTGCGCTGCCCCCTCGTCGCGGCTCGCCCGGCAGCAGACTCTAAGGCTCACAGTCCATCTACACTCCTCTATCGGTCGAGCTCTGCAGCTTACTTGGTGCGCTGCGCCCGCAGCACGCCAGACATCTCCTCGCGCTTCGCCTTCGCACGCTTGTGAGTCCCTGCGAGGCGGCCGGCAGGGCGCGTGGGCGGACCGGCGGTGGCGGAGAAGAAGGGTGTGGGGGGGGGGGGGGGCATGGTTGGACAAGGGGGTGGACAAAGGGGGGAGGGGGGGCGGAGGGGGGAAAAACCGCCCCCAGCTTGTTCTTCAGCACTTTGAGCGCACGCTTCTCCTTGCCAACCTTCAGCAGCTCCATGGTGCGCTTCTCGTACGGCGCGTAGCCCGCAACCTCGCGCACGATCTCGCGCACAAACGCAACGCGCTTGTTCAGCTTCTGCGGGGGGCGGAGAAGGGCGCGGCGTCGGCGGCCGGTGTGCGGCGCTCTCACGCGCAATGGCGGCGCCGCGGTGCGGCAGCGGTGTGGCCCATGTCGGGAACGCTTGGGCGCCGCCCCCCGTCGTCACGTCCCGCCCTCGCGGGCGCGGCGAGAGGGGCACGGCGCCGACGGGGCGACGCGGGGCAAGGTAGGTCGCACCCCCTTGCGGTACGACGGCTTGGGCTTGAGATCCCGCGAGGTGAGCACGTGGCCCTTGTCCATACCCACAGCCAGGCCCGTCTTCCGCTCACCCTTCGGGTGGCCCGTGAAGCCTGTCAACCGAACCGTGGACATGGTGCTGCAGCGTGTGGAGGCGACGGAGGCAGCAAGCCCGGTTTTCTTTTTTCATTCTATCCTAAGGTAGTTATGTGAACGCCGACTCAGGGTGTGTGGCAGCCAGCTGGCTGTGTGTCTTGTGAGCTTGTTTGTGTCTGTGTGTCGCTCGTGCGTGTCGTCATCATCTGTCCAGCGTCCACCCATACCGCGTTGGTGTCCAGTCCGAGCCTGGCTGTTCTTCACCTTTCTACCTACCTACCTACTAAGGTGAGAGGGCTTCGTCCCTTCTCTACACAACATGCACAGCATTGGCCTTTCCAGACTCTTTCCGACGTCAAAATCTCTCCCTGTACTCGGTGGGGTCTCTGCGAAGTCATCAAACACAAAAGCAGTGCGCTGTGCGGCAGATGCTGTCACCGAAAGGTGAGCCGGACGTTTCCGAGCTCGCCAAAGCAGGCCACGATGTCGTCGCCCACGGCGAAGGCCTTGGTCTTGGAGCAGGCGCCCGTGATGACGGTCTGCCCCGGCCTCAGCCGCTCGCCGCGCGACGGGAGGTGGTTGGCGAGCCAGGTGAGGCTGGCGAGGGGGGAGCCGAGCGGGACGAGGGAGGCGGCGCCAGAGGCAACCTGCGTCCCATTGATCGAGATCGTCGTCTCTACCGCCGCGAGCGCTTTTGCAGAGGGACAGCCGGCGCAGCCCACCCGCCAGCCTCGCCCGCGCACCACTGCCCCGGCGCTCTGTGCGTCGGCCGACTTTTCCAGCGCCGTCGGCTTCTCGAGCGCGTACCGCGAGCCGCAAGCCTCGATGGCGAGGAACACCTCGCCGACGGCCGCCCACACGTCCGCCTCTGAGAGCGGGAAGCAGGTCGAGGCGGGCACAGGAGTCGACCTCATGACAAAGCCAACCTCCGCCTCGACGTTGCTGTAGTTGCAGCGCGCCCGCGGCAGCGACACGCCCTCCGCCACGACGCCAAACTCGGGGCTGGCGACACCGGGCGGCGGCCCGAGCAGCAAACCCGGGAGCGCAGGCACCGGCTCGCCGCTCGGAAGCGCCGCCACGCCGGTGCCGCCCATCTTGTAGCCCACGACGCCGCCCACAGAGCCGATCGACGGGTGCTCCCGCAGCGCCTCGTGCACCGCGTACACAGAGGCGACGTCGGGCGGCGTGAAGTGGTCGCCTCGCTCAGTGATGGTCTCGCCGGTGAGCCAGGCTCGGGCGAGGCGGTCGGCGCAGGCCGCGGGGCTGAAGGACGTCGTCGATGACATATGTGCGTCAAGGCTGGCGTGTTGACCACGTAGGCCGTCGACCCGCCCCCTCCCGGAGGTCTGGGCAGAGGTCTCCCGGAGAGATGGGCGACGCACGAACCCGAGGCACAGCGCGCACCCGGCCTGCGCCGAATTCTTCTCCTTTCACGAAAGGAAGAAATTCAGGTGCTTCGTAAAGCTACCACTGAAAGGAAGAAATCGAGGCGCTGTACCCCTCCTCCCGCCACTCCCCCGGGGGGCCAGGGCTCTGAGGCGGCGCCACTCATGAGGCGTCGGTTCCTGTGTCATCTCCTCCTCGCGGCGCCGCCTGCTCGCGCGTGCACCACCATTCTTGCAGGCCGCGGCGCCACCGCCGACGGCTCCACCCTGCTCTTGCACACCGACGACGGCGGCGACCTCGACTTTCGGCTCGGCCGCACGCACCCGCGGGACGTGAGGAAGCCTTGGCCAGTGCTGCGCAAGCGGCCGCAGTACCCTCGCGAGGTGTCTGATCGCTCTCCCACATATTCGCCAGACAGCCTCGACGCGACTCTGCCCGCCGACCTCCTCGACCGCTGGCGATCGGCCGAGTGGGCTGCCAACCAGACGATCGGAAAGCTCGCGCTCGACCCGTCAATAGCGGTGCTGCTTGGCGTTGACCCAGACACAACGCGAACCTTTGGTGCCCTCGAGGGCGCGTATGCCATCGTCAATGAAAAGCAGGTGGCCATCGTCGAGAGCACCTGCGAGGTGCCTCCATTCATGTGGTCGCCCGCCCGCCCGCCCGCGACGCCGGGCCGGCCGCACGCGACGCGGCGCGACGGCGCGCTCTGGGACATGGGCGCTCTCACGCAGGTGGCGCTAGCGCTCTGCGCCACCGCTCGCTGCGCCGTCGACCTGATGGGCCACCTGGCGGTGCGGGACGGCTTCTACGGCGAGGACGGCTCCGACGCGGCAAAGCCGTTCGGAGGCGAGAACGTTATGGTGGCCGACCCCGAGGAGGGTTGGATGCTCGAGGTGTCGACTCTACCTCCCGATGTCGCCGCGGGCGCGGGGGTCGAGGGCGCGGACGGCGGCTACTCTGCCGTGTGGGTGGCCAAGCGTGTGCCTGACGGCCACTTTGCGATGGTTGCGAACCGCTTCACGATCCGCGACGTGGTCGAGGTGACTCCGGACGAGAGCACGCGGAGCACGCTCGCTTGCCGCGGGGAGGAGGTCCGCCACTCGTCCAACCTCTTCGCCCTCGCCGAGCACATCGAGAGGCACTCCCTCAACCCGATGCCCTTCGAGAGCCTGCCCGCGGGCGCGCGCAAGCTCGAGGGCGGCGGGCTGCGCGTCACCGACTGGGCGAGGACTTTTGGCTTCTTCGTCCGGCCCGACTACGCCTCGTACACAAACGGCCGCATCTGGCGCGTCCTCTCCGTGCTCGCTCCGCAGGGAGAGTGGCGCTGGCCGGCGGCGACTCCCCTCGCCAACGAGTACGCTTGGTCGCACGAGCCCTCCCGCCCGCTGACGGCCGCCGACATCCTCGCCCTCGCGCGCGACGTCTACCGAGACGTCGCCGCGCCGGGGCTCGACGTCACCCGCGGCCTGGCTTCTGGACCGCACGGCGACCCCTCGCGGTACGACGATCCGCAGTACGGCACGCCCGGCGAGGGCGGTGGCGGCCCCTTCCCGCGCGCGATCTCCATCTTCCGGACCTCCTACTCGCACCTCATCGAGCTGGGCCGCCGCGGCGGGCGGCTCGCCGGCGCGCGAGTGTGGCTCTCGCAGGGCGCCCCGCATGCCGCCGTCTACACGCCCGTCCACGTGCAGCCCGCCGCCGCCGACGCGGGGGGGAGCGTCGCCGACATGCCTGCGAGCCTGACGAGCGGGTCGCTCCACAGAGCCGATGCGCTCGACGGCGCGCCCGCGAGCACCTCCGTCTTTTGGCGGACGACGCTGCTGAACAACTGGGCGCGCGCCGTCGGCTACGACTTCGCCTGGGGCTTGATCGAGGCCGCGCAGAGGGAAGTGGAGGCTGCGACGAGGGCTGCGGCCGACCGGGCGGAGGAGGCGGCGGCGGCAGCCGGCAGCGAGGTGGAGGCGGCCAGGCTTCTCGCGGAGGCCGACAGCGCCGCTGCAGCGCTCAGCGCGCAGCGCCACCACGACCTGATCGCTGCGCTGATGACGCGGCTGCACGACGGCTACCTGATCGAGCCCCACGCGCCAAAGCTGCAGCTGACCAAGCTGTGGTACCCGAGCTGGTGGCTCGAGCGAGTCGGCTTCTACACCCAGGAGGCGGAGGCCATGCCGCCGCGAGAGGGATTGCCCCAGCGCACGAAGGAGGAGGCGCGCCCGCGCGACAGCTACCGAGCCGAGTGGCCCAAACGTGCCGCGCCCACCACCAATTTGGCGGTGTCGCCGGTGCAGAGATCGCCTGGCAGGCCCGCAGCAGCGGCAGCCGCATCAGGCTTGCCGGCGCTGACGGTGCTCGTCGCGCTGGCCTTCGCGCTCGGCACTCTTGTGGGCTCCAACATGCATCGCCGGCTCACCCCGGTCGGCAGCTTGGGTGAGCCGCTTGTGCGCGCCGAGGCCGAGGTTAGAGTGGGATTTGGAGCAGTTGATTAGTTTGTGCGTACCGCGAGTATGGCGAGGCAAGTTGTGATCGCCGGATCGTTATCGGCGTGTGAGGTTCTCGCGGTCGCGATCTCGCCTCGTGGCCAACGCCAGTTTAGCCACTGTTAGAGTAGTCCTAGTCGCCGAGCTCGAGAGCAGCGAGCGTGGTTAGCACTGGGTTAGCATATATTTAGTTTTAGAGGCAGCGGGTTGGTCAACTTGTTCGACGGATTGGCTCCGTCTTCGGATACCCATCACTGAGCCGACGATGCTACGGGTAGCCCCAGGGTGGCGCCCACCCCCATACCCTCGCGGGCACTTGCCTGCGCCCTCGCGCGCTAGCCCACGCCCTGCCCCACAAGATCTCACTCCATCCCGGCCTGCGGCATACCTCGGCGCCCCCTTGCACGGAATTTCAAAACGCCCAGGTACCCTGCTCAGACCGGCGAAGCGCCACACAGTGCCACGCAGTTCGCAGTGCCGCACAGTGCGGCGTGCGCGCGGGCGCGCGCGGGCGTGCGCGGGCAACGCGCAGGCGCAGGCAAGTGCCCGACCGAGGCGCGGGCGCGCGCGGGCGGGCGCGGGCGGGGCGCGGCGCGGGCGCGACATCGGCATGTGGATGCTGGGCACAAGAAGGGTGATCTCCGTCGCGGAAGAGCAGGCAGACAAGAAGTGAAACCCGGCCGAGGTGTGTAAAGAATTTTACCACAAAACTCCGTCGCACAACGCTGGGCACGGGACTCGCGCGCACTGGCACTAAAAGGTACACCTGTGTAAAGAAAGACTGTGCCCCCGGGTACTCTGACTGCTTCGCCTGGCAGTGCTTGCCACTGTCTCCTCGAAGCGTTTGCATGGCCACTCTGCTCCTCCTCAGCACTGCTTACTCCCTCCACCCTCTCTCACACCGTGCCCCGCGTGCGCGCTGCTGCCGAGCGGACACCCTCTGCTCGTCGGCCGCCAGCCTGCCGCCACCGCTTCGGGACGCCGACGCGTTTGCGCGCGGCGTCCTCGACTGCGACGCGACTGCTTGGTGGCGGCAGGACTCGCAGCCCTGGTGCCTCTCGCCGACGGCGTCTCCTTCAAAAGAGATGTGTCCGTCGACGTCTCGCGCAGACGGCTCACGCTCCGCGTGGCCGACAGCGACGTGGCGGTGGGCGAGCTGTGGCACGAAGTAAATGTGGACGCGTCGGACTGGTTCGTGGACGATGCGCCTGACTTTGGCGACGCGCGCTTCCTGGTGGTCGAGCTTCAGAAGCGCGAGAGCTTCGTCGACTGGGCGGCTCCGCTCAAGCCGGCGGGTGGCGGCAGCGGAGAGGAGGGTCGGAGGAGCCTCATCATCGGCGGCAAGGGCGAGGCGCAGAAGCAGGCTCCCACTCGCAATGTAGCACTCTCCTTTTTTTTCCCTCACCCGCGACTCGCCTCTCTCTCTCTTCCAGGCGACGGCGGTGCAACTCGCCTCGTACCAGCTCCTGCAGAAGCTACCCAGCGCAGTGCGGGGCGACGTGTACGCGCGCGAGGCGGCCAGCAGCGAGACGCTCTACTTTCTCGGAAAGGTCATCGCAGAGGCGACCGACGCGGCGCTCGCCCTAACGGCGCAGGAGGCGAGATGCTAGCCGAGAGATGGCCGAGGTGTAGCCGAGATGCAGCCGGGATTTAGTCCGCGCGGCGCAGGAAAGCGCCTCGAGCGCACTCACGCCTCCACTGCAGCAGCCTCTGCAGCCACTGCAACCTCTGCAGCCACCGCAGCCTCACACCATGAGCCCCGCCGCCTGCGGTGCCCCTCCACCTTGTCCGCACCGGCAAGGAGCTCGCGCGCCTCCTCCAGGACCCTTCCAGGACCCTTCCAGGACCCTTCTAGGACCCTTCCAGGACCCTTCCAGGACCCTTCCAGGACCTTCCAGACTCTTCCAGGACCTTCTAGGACCCTTCCAGGACCCTTCCAGGACCTTCTAGGACCCTTCCAGGACCCTTCCAGGACCTTCCAGACTCTTCCAGGACCTTCTAGGACCCTTCCAGGACCCTTCCAGGACCCTTCCCGCAGGTGCTCGTCAAAGAGCACGCGCGACTCTACCTGCCGTCCGTCTTCAGGACCCTCCCTGACGAGGCGAGGCAGACCCTTCCTAGACACTTCCTAGACACTCCTAGACACTTCCTAGACACTTCCTAGACACTTCCTAGACACTCCTAGACACTTCCTAGACACTTCCCTGACGAGGCGCCGCTCCGCCTCGCGCCTTGACACGGCCGTCACACACGCACACGCACACACGCACGCACACACACGCACGCACACACACCACGCACGCACGCACACGCACGCACACACACCAGGCACGCACGCACCCTCGCAGGAGATGGAGCTGTGGCTCGCGCCGGGCAACTCGGAGCTGCGCGTTGCTCAAAACGAGATCCCGCTCCACCGCTGGCGCCGCGTCGACGGGGCCGAGGGCGTGCCGGCAGCGGGCGCGTGCGGCTTCGAGCCGGAGACGGGCCCGCGTGAGGGCTGCGGCGTGCCGCAGGACATGCAGGGGAAGCCATTCGCGGTCCGGCGGGACGGAGCGGGGAGGCCTCTCGCAGCGCCGTTCGAGGCACCGCGCCCGAGTGAGTCCTCCCCGCCCTCCTGCCACTCACACCGCCCACTTCTGGCCCACGTCTCGCGCGCAGGCGAAGCTGATGGCGCCGGACGAGGTGCCAGGCGCATATGAGGCATGGCTGAGGAGCCAGTGAAGATACGTGCGCGTTCGGGTGCGCACCGTTTCGCGCGCCGTTGCACACCCCCTTGTGCATGTTGCAATTGGTATTTTGTTTACCATTTTTCAGATAATAACTTTTCAGATAGCGCGTCGTTCGGTAACCGCGGTAAGTCGAAACGAGACACACATAGAGCGTAACACTCTAAAGCCGTAACACGTACCTTCAGAGCAGCGTGTGCGAACTCGCGAGCGGTCGGATCCTTCGGCGATCGCGTCCCCCCTCGCCTGCCTCCCACATACGCGCACGCACTGACATACAGCACGAGCAGGGTGTGTGTGTGAACACACCACAAAAGTCGAAACGAGTTGTCGCGCGCAACGTCAAAAGCAATTCAAGTCGCTGACACTGTTGCGAGAGAGTTTCTCTCGCTCGTTGCGTCACTCTCGCGCGCGAGCGGTTTGATCGCTCGGGCAGTGTGAGGGCATCTCCTCGCCAACCTTTGTAACAAACTCACCCCCCGGAGGTGAAGCCCCCTCCCGCCCCACCGCTCCGCTGCCGCGCCGCGCCCAGCGGCCTAGTCCCACGCCTCGTCGCCGTACGCGTTCCTGCGCGCGCGGCGCGGCGAGGCGCTCTCCGAAGCCGCCGGCCGCCCCTGCGCCGCCACCGCCCGCTCCCGAAGCCCAACCCATGCGGACGAGGAGGCGGAAGGGTCGCGGCCGGCGGCGGCGCGCGCGCGGACATCGGCCCACGAGGAGGAGTCGCCTACCGACGGGCACACGATGACGTCTCCCGGACATGTCCCGGACATGTCCCGGACATGTCCCGGACATGTCCCTCGGTCGTGCCGACCTCTCTCCGGCTGCGCGCCGCACTCCGCCTCGTCGCCTCGCCGCTGCGCCCCTTCCCGCCTGCCGTCGCTGGGCCTCGGCTCTCCCAGCCGGAAGGCGCGCCCCTCCGCATCCTCCCTCGCCGTCCGCTGCTGCCTCCGAATCTCGTCCCACCCGCCCTCCCCCAGCCGGCCTCCCTCGCCGCCCTCGCCACCCTCCCCTCCGCCCTCCGCCGCCGCCTCGGCGACGCCCTCGCCGACTCCGTCCGCGCTGCCGCCGCGCCGCCGCACCGCCTCCCCCGGCAGCGCGGAGGGAAGCTCGAGCAGGTTCGCCCTCAGCAGGCTCAGCGCCTCCGCCCCGCCGCCCTCTCCTCCGCCCTCTCCTCCGCCCTCCGTCCCGCCCTGCTGCTGCCCGCCCTGCTGCTGCGAGAGGCTGGCGGCGAGGTTGCGGTGGATGGTGCGCACCGCCTGCCGTCCGCCCAGCTGCAGGATCCGCTCCGCCTAGGACCGGCCCCGAGAGGAAGGTGGGCGAGCCTCCCGCGAGCACCTCACCTCCCTCCCTCTCCCTCCGCCCCGCTCCTCTCTCTTCTCTCCTCGCCTGCTCGGCGAGTGGCGACGAGTCCCCGCTCGAGCGAGCCTCCGCGCCGTGCTGCAGCAGCATAGCCAGCGAAGGTGCGTGCGAGCGGAATGTGGCGAGTCCGTGGCCGACCAGCGCGCCGGTCATCCCGAGCACGATCCGCTGCGGCGTCGGCATCTTGAGCGAGCGACTGAGGAGCGAGCCGGCCAGCCCGCCCCCGAGCGCGGCGATGCCCGCCCCGCGTGACGCACGCCTCTCGCACTCCATTAGAAGCTCGCGCTCACCAGGCGTCGGCTCGTACCTCGCCGCGCGCACCCAGTAGAAGAGGGCCGCGGAAGCCTCTGCTGCCTTGCGGTCGGTGAGCGAGTTGAGCAGCCACGCGGTGCGCTCCTCTTCGCGCAGCGAGGTGCTGCTGTGTCCGTCCGGAGAGCTGAACCCGTCCATCATTGCCGAGCTGCTATGGGCTCACACGGCAGCGAATTGCCCAGGGTCGAGAGGGTGCCGCCAGCCAACAACTGGACGGGGGGGGGGGCGAACAACGCACAAAAAATGCGCGAAGGTATCCCGATAGATCATCCGGCCCGCTGGGTGCGCTTCTTAGCTCCCCGGCCCTGGATGTGAGGTTAATGACTGCACTCCAAGTGCTCCAGGACTGTTGCCTCCCCTTTCTCCCGGCAGTCTCCCGGCCGGGGTGGGGCGCGCGCGGGGGCGGCGGGTGTGCGGGATGTCTGAGAGAGATTTTTAGCAATACCAAACAACTCTAACACTCACACGTCATTTGGGGCCTGGAGCCCTGTTCACGCGCGCGCGAGACGTGCAGACAGGGTTGCCAGGTGAGAGCGAATGGCGCGGTTCACGCCTCGCACAACAGAGAGAGAGATGCGCTCTGCATGGTGGGACATAAAAGAAAGCGAGTACTTGGGCGAGTAGGCCGTGCGGTCGACGCTGCCGCGCGCGGCTTTGCGCGCGAGGCGGCGCAGCTTGAGAACGGCGGTGGGCGAGAAGCCGCCGCCGAACGTCTCGTGGAGCAGCAGGTTGAAGTTGTTGCGCTTGACAAAGATCGCGTCGTGGTAGAAACCGCGATGCGCCTTGACGTAGCCGTGGCCGTTCTTGTGGTCGAAGGGTTGGCCGGGTTGCCCGCGCGCCTTGCAGCCCATGTTTAGGCGGCGGGCCTTCTCTTCGGTGTTGCCGAAGGCGTAGGAGTGGCCAACGTTTGTGTTTGATGTCTGTGTGTGTGGGCCCGAGAGCGATGCGTCATGTGTGTGACATGTTTGTGTCCGCCTTGCGTTTGTTTCATAACATCGAAGGCTAGCTAAAAAGACGCGAACCACACGTTGCCACATGACTCACAATTTTGATGTCACAAGCGTCCACGAAGGAGGACCCTCCCCTTCGGCCGACATCGTCGCAAAAGAGGCAGCCCCTTTGCGCCGAGCGCTGGTCGTCTCGCGCAGCGACACTGCGGCCTTGGCACCCCGAGTGCTGTGCCGGCGGCACAAGACGATCGTAGCTGCTGCCGTCGCGAGTAGGGCGGCGAGTGGCAAGGCCACCGCCAGGGCGAGCGTGTCGGCTCGAGAGCCAGACGGCACGGAGGCGAGACTCGCATCAGACTGCAGCGGCGATGGAAGCAGTGGTGGTGGCGGCGGCGGCGGCGGCAAGGGTGGTGGTGGTGGAGGCGGACTCGATGGCGACTGTGGCAGAGATGGAGGCGAGGGCCGTGGAGGCGGAGGCGAGGACAGAGGCAGCGAAACAGGCGATGGCGGTCGCTGTGGCGCACGCGAGGGCAGCTGAGGCGGTGCCGAGGGCGGCAGAATCTCCGGCGATGGCTCGGGTGCCGGCGGAGAAGGGGAGGGCGAGGGCGAGGGCGAGGGCGAGGGCGAGGGTGGCGGTGGCGGTGGCGGCGGCAGCGACTGTGGCGGCACATCGACGCACTGCCCCGCGGGCTGTCGGTACCTCGCTGGCGCATCCTGAAGCCACCCGTCAGCCCACGTCGCCGACTCTCGCCGATAGACTTGCGGCTGCGTCGCCTGGACCACAGCGCCTCCATCTCCCGTCCACGACGTCGGCCAGTCAGAAGGCGGGCTGTTCGGGCAGCTGTAAAGCGAGCGCGGCGTGCTGCCGCTGATGCGCAGCGGTCTCGTGCACGAGTAGTACACAGAGAAGCATGTGCCCGGCTCGGTGCAGCCCACTCCTGTCGGCGAGCCCCTGTCCCCAATCTTATCGGTCATAGGGTTGGCGAGATGTAGGGCACATTGCTCGCAGGCCACGTCTGGGATCTCGACGGTGATGTAGAGTGAGTGGTACCCTGACTCGTCGCCGGGCGCAGCCCCGGCAAAAGAGTCGTCGTGCGGGACGTGATCGAGAAGCGTGCACGATTCGTCGTCGTCGCCATCAGCGCTCAGCGAGATGCGCCACGGCGAACCGCGATGGGTGATGCTCTCTTCGATGTGGATGGTGAGCGGTCCCGGAGCGACGGCCGTGACAGAGCCGGAGAAGTCGTCGTGCTGAGCACCGCACGGGCCGTTCTTGATGCCCGTGTCGGGCGAGCGTGCGGTCGGGCAGGCGAAGCGAGAGTGGCCGGCAGCGGAGACGAAAGAGAGGAGCATGGCGGATGAGTTTTGTGCGCGGCGAGTACACCACGAGCAGTCAGTGGAGCTCGATCTTGTCGCCGTGACCTTCTCGCCGTGCCCGATAGATTGAAGCGTGTCTCCGGAAACTTGCGGGTCCATCACGCTTCCACCGGTCGCCGATATAGTCCTATAGGTTTGGTAAGGTAGGTGTCCTACCCTGGTGAGGGAAGAAAAATCGCGTAAAACAAAGAAAAATGAAACCCTTCGGTTCACTCCTCATCGGCGGCGGCGGGCTCGAAGCAGCTGCTCGACGGGCCGTCGACGCTCTTCAGCCACTCCTGGGCACGCGCCTCGCCGGCCGTGGAGATCGCGATCTTGCCGCCGGCCACGGTGGCGAAGAGGCCCATATATGTGTGTAAAATGACGCCGCCACACCAATGGCGCGCTCTCCTCCGAGGAGCGATGGGAGACGGGTCGGCGACCGAGAAGGCCTGGAAACTCCTCCTCTTCGTCCTCTTCGTCCTCCTCGCCCTCCGCTGCCGCGCCGCACGACGAGAGCCGCCCCTCGCCGTCGACGAAGAGGCTGTGCCGCATGCCCGCCGCCAGCCTCGCCGGCGGGTTGGACTCGCGCAGCAAGGCATAGACGCACAGCCACCGCACGGCGCAGCTCTCGCCCTCTGGCAGCGCCGGCGGCTCGAAGCCGCGCTCTCGCGCCCGCAAGCGGATGCCCTCCAGCGCCAGCGAGGCGTGGAAGAGCAGCGAGACGGCCGCAACGCGAGCGATGCACACATGTGTGTGAGCCGGTGGGCGGCCAAGAAAGAATTCTTGTGCGGCGCGCGTGCCGGCACTAACACGGGAACACCAAAAAGAAAGAAATGCGCACATGAAAAGCGATCCCACGACAGCGTCGGTGGGGAAGACATGAAGGGTAGAGGGCCGTCCGCAACAGTGGGCTAACCTCGGAATGTGGAAGCAGTATGGCTGAGCCACACATTCCCTGTGCTCGCTCCCACACAGCCATCTTACCTAAGGATGGCTGAGCTCGCTGCAGTGCAGCCATAGCCTTCAGCCCGATGGCGTCAATACACAAAGGGCAGCCATCCTTGGTAGACGGTTGAGGAGCTTCAATGCGATTCTGATCCACGCTTTGGAACACTGAGCGAGGGCGACTCGAGACGCGCCCTGGCCGGACTGATGGACTCAATACGCGTAAGGACCGTGTTCTTGTCCTTGCCCTTGGGGGGGCCGACATGGTAACCGTGCAGCTTGGCCTGCTCTCTCCAGCATCGCTCGACCTCCGGAAACTTGAGCTCGGCGTGGATGACTCGCGGCTTGATGGTCGTAAAGAGCGTCTGCGCGCCCGCCAGCACGGAGCACTCGAAGCCCTCGACGTCCACTTTGACGACCGAGATGTGCGGCATCTGCCACTGGGCGAGCATCTCGTCCACGGTCGTGAGGGATGTCTCCTCGCAGTTGACCCCTCCACTGGCGGCACACGACGCCGTCGGCCCAACGCCATCGTCTCGGATGTAGTTGCTGCTGCCCCGCAAGATGCAGGCCACGTCCGCCCGTGATTCGCAGACCCGACCCGTACGCAAAATAGCGGGCATGCAGCACTCGCGTGGCCCGCCGGGGCGATCGGAGCAGCCATGTCCGCCGCACAGCCCGCACGTGGCGTTGCAGCAGGAGCATAAAGCAAAAGATCTGTACGGCAGAGCATGGGACTTAGAGTCAACAACGAATCGAAACGGGTCGCGACGAAGGGCTTTGCACCTCCATGATGCACCAGAGCCGCGTCGCGTAGGAGGGACCGTCGAGGACGAGCAGGTGCGTGCAGCCAGACACGTAGATGGGCAGCCCAAGAAGAGACGCGTCGATACTGTCCTGGTCGATGCACGCCTTGTCGAGCCTAAATCGGAATCATCACCTCCAATGATCTCCTGCCTAATTCTTGTCGATGCATGCCGTGTCTCTCTAGCCAGAGGAGAGGCTCGCGGCCCATCTGCCGCTCAAACTCTGCGGCCCAACAAGAGAGCGCCGCGTACTTGGCCTCCCCGTCGTCCGACCACGAGTGGCTGAGCGATGGGAGTCGGGTGAGAGGCGGTCGCCGGGCAGGGACGGCAGCGGGCGGCGCGCCTGATAAACGCGTCGACGCCACCAAGCTCTGCGGGTACCGTAGAAGTGCTCAGCTCGACTGTCCCAACAGATGAGGTGAAGTGGTGAGGCTCCAGAGCAGACCACGGGAGGCCGCGAAAGCGACAAGCCGCCGCGATCACGTTCGACTCCACCACGCCCCAGCCGGTCTGACACAGCAGCCGCCAGCGCCACACGCTTGAGTACGTGGACGCGGGTGCGACGAGCGCGGCGATCGCGGCGAGCCTACCGCAAAGCGTCCGAGGTGGAGGGGGGGGAGCGCGATAAGAGGGTTACCAATTCACATGCTGCCCTCGCGAGCTTGCTGGCTGGCCAAAGCCTCCGACAAACCGAAAGAGGCGACCGCGAGTGGTGGAGGAGAGGGCGCGGGCGAGCAAGTCGGCGCCGGCGACTCGGATAAGCTCGCGGGCGTGCATCACCGACAACATGAAATAGGGGTTGAGGTCGTGAGGGATGGCGCCTACAAGGGAGCCGCCTCACGCTCGGAATGCTTTCAGCACCGGGCGTGGGCGCTGTGGCTTAGAAGCGCCGCTGTCGACCCAGAGGATAGCGAGGTCGAATGCAATGTAGCCGAGGGTGACGCGACTCGCCCACCGGAGGAGTGTGCCAAGAGTGTGCCACGCCAACTTGATAGCGTAGCGCGGAGGCAGGTAAAGCCCCGCGCGCGCAAAGTGGTACCCTGCCCAGAGCGTAAGCAGGCTCCCAAGCGGCACCCAAGCAAACGCGAAGAGCGCACGCAGCGGCTGCGACGGCAGGCCCTGGTGACGGCCTAGCCTGTACAAAGGGAGGAGCACAAAGCGCCACTCCACCAAAAGGTTCGCAATCGACAAGCCAAGCACGACAGCACCGATGAGGCAGCTCAGCCGTACCAGCATGGTGTCGATGGGTCGCAGCGCGAGCAGCAGAAAGAATAGACCGGCGGCGCTAAGCAGTGAGGGGAGCGGCCGTGGAGGCATCCACTTGATGCCGACCGGCCCAATAAAGTTCGCGAGGAGCGGCCGCAACGTGGCCCACTGTAGGCAGAAAGGTGAGGACCCAAAGGGAAGCACCTCGCAGTGCGTCAGGGTGCTGGCGATCAGGCCAGGGTCGACGTCGAACACATGAGATTCAAATATCTTGATGCTCTCATCGTGGTGGTGACTATAAAGTCCTTCAACTCTGAAGTCAACCCGTAATACGTTCCCCAAACTGTCCTTTCCCAGAACAAAGCGGTTGTAGACAATCACCTCGGTGGACCGGTGGGGACCGGAATATGCCTGTATCCAGTTGTTGGAGCGCGGTATGCGGTGGACACCATAACCTCCGTAAAACATACTCTTGGGTAAGTGGGAGGCAGAATATACCTCGTCGCTGAGACCTCCAATGACGTGGCCGAATCCGGGAGGAGTTTTGACATTATGGGCGTCCCATGCATCGAAGGGGAGCAGCATCATAGAACTGGCCCGTCCCATGTAGACGTAACAATCCTCAAACACGTAGGCGATAGGCTTGCTCGACGCACGGAGGGTGCATTCCAAAACTGAGTGCGAGGGGCACACAATCGCAAGACAGCTCGTATTGCCTTTGCACGCCGCCTTTGCCTCCTCCAGAGGCAGAGCTTTCGGCATCTTCCCTCCATTAGTGACATACGTCTGACACGATTTGCCGCGGTAGACCGTCCACTCCAAAAGCGGAGGCGGCGGCTTGGGATGGGAAAGGCTAGGGATGGGAAAGTTGGGAGGGAAATGCTGAGGCGGCTTGGCATGCGGAGGGAAGGGAGGAGGCAGAGGCGGGGGCGGAGGCGGCAAGCCGCCTGGTGGAAACGGCGGCACGGCGGGTCGGTCGGCGCAGAGCGTCGAAGCGTATCATGCGTTTGGAAACAGCACCTCCTGTACTCTGCCCTTGCTCACTTGAGGTACGGAACAACACGTTCGCGCTCGACCTTCTACTTCCTCGTGACCCACCCGCCGCCACCCTCGCCTCGCCCTCCCGCCGCCTAGCCGCTCGCTCGCCATTTGCTCGCCCGCTCGCGCCAGACCTTCTACTTCCTCGTGATCCACCCGCCGCCACGACCCTCGCCTCACCCTCCCGCCACCAGGCGGCGGAGGCACGCTCTCGCTGATCTGCCTCGCCACCAGGGAGCGACGGCTCGTGCCACCGCGGCGGCTGGCCGCCTTCGCGGGCTTGGCGCAGTCGAGCACGTCGAGCTACTTGGCGGTCCCGCTCGGCCGCTTCATGCTCCGGGCGCTGCACGACGACCTGGCGACGCGCCGAGGCTGGCGCTCGCGGGACGGCGTGCGATTGGGTCGGCAGTCTCTGGCCGATCTAGGCTGGTGGGCGGAGCCGCGCGGCTCGAAGCACGTCGGCCGAGCCATCTGGCGGCCGGCGGAGACTCGGCTGCTCGGCCTGAGTCTGCTTAAAGTCCCACTCACTTGGGTCGTATGGCTGCTCCTGGAGCTCGTCGCGGGCCTGAAGGACGGTACTACTCAGGCAAAGGCAAGCCCACGCAAGGCTGTAGCCGATGGCGGCGGTGCGCAGCCTAACCGCGCGGTCGACGAAAAGCGCCTCCCTGAGTCGGTATTGCAGCTCCTTGAGCTGCGTGGCCGATAGCTCGGTGGGTGGGTGCTGCCGCGTGAACCATAGCCATGATTGCAGCCAGCAGATGGCGACGAGTGACCCGGCGAGCGGCAGGAGTGCGACGGTCACGGTGAGCAGTCCGAGCTCGGAGACCATGTCGCCCGGCCATTGGATGCGGTCGATGAAGAAGGACATGCGCGCAGCGCAGCTCCCGCCCGAACTTTCCGGGGCAATCGACGGCTGGTGGCTGCCAGGATCGCAACAGCTGAGAACCAGGAGACGAGTCTCAATTCTCTGCGGAGTCCGCGCGGGGATATCGAGTGCGACGTGCGGCCGTCCCGGGCTCACCAAGTTAGGCTGCTTAATTAAAATGAATTTTGCCCGTGTTTTCGCGGGAAAATTTCTTAAAGAAAGAAAGAAAACGGACAACCCAAGGGAGGGATGGGATTCTTATTTTCTAGGGAGGTAGGTTGTAAATTCTTATTTTGCACAACACTGGGCACGGGACTGGCGCGCACTGGCAGTGTTGTGCGAGGGAGTTTCCTTGGAAAATTCTTATTTTGCCACTTGGCGACAGCAGCGGCCGCTGCCGCGGCGCTCGCGTTCCACAAATGCACTCCACCTCCTTCGGCGTCTCGGACAAGCTTCAATCGGAGCTGCAGCGGGCCTGCGGCGGTGCTGCCGTCGGCGGGCTGCAGATCCACATCCGCAACGAGACCTTTGAGCTCGGCGAGACGCTGCCCACGGTGTCGGTGCCCGCGCTGCTCAAGGCTGCGATCACGCCGCTGCTGGACGAGCGGGCGCCGTGCTACCTGCTGCTCTCGCTGCAGAGCGAGTGGGCGCTCGCCAGTTGGGTGCCCGACGCCGCCGGCGTGCGCGACAAGATGCTCTACTCTTCCGGCCGCGAGGCGCTCCGCAAGGCGTTTGCGTCGCTCGGCTCTCTGTCGTACGAGGCGCACTGGGCGGGGAAGGGCGAGGCGGACGTGGAGGCGCTCTTCGCGGCGCCGACCGAGGAGAAGGCCACCCTCGCGCTGATGACAGGCACCGAGAGGATGGCGCTCGAGGACGCCAAAGCAACCGCCGTCGAAGCCGCCTCCGGCAAGGTGGCTAGCCCACCCGCCCTCCCCTGAGACTTCGGCCAGACCACCCTCCCCTCAGACTTCGGCCAGACCACCCACCCACCTCCCCTGAGACTTCGGCCAGACCACCCTCCCCTCAGACTTCGGCCAGACCACCCACCCACCTCCCCTGAGACTTCGGCTAGCCCACCCACCCTCCCCTCGGCAGGTTTCCTCTGCGTCCCTCGCCTTCCCGCTCACCGCCGCCGCCGCCACCGCGCTGACGGCGTTCGAGAGCGGCGGCCGCGACCTTCTCCTGCTGCACGTCGACGGCGAGAGAGAAGAAGCCGACCTCGCGAGACCCGAAAAAAAGAAATCGTGGAGGTCAGTCGAGTGCGGTGGGTAGGTGAGACCATCGGGCTGCTCGACTCGCCCTCGCTGCCGCCCCTGGCCTCGGGCAGCCCAGTACCGCACCACCCACGGAGCCGAACCCACACCGGGTTCGGTACTCTGGAGGTATGGTACTAGGCGCCCCGCTCTCGTCGGTGCTTCCCTCCGCCGAGCCGTGCTACGCGCTGCTGCGGCACAGCAGCGAGGGCGGTCTAGCCGAGAGGCAGCCGAGAGGCAGCCGAGAGGCAGCCGAGAGGCAGCCGAGAGGCAGCCGAGAGGCAGCCGAGAGGCAGCCGAGAGGCAGCCGAGAGGCAGCCGAGAGCCGAGAGACAGCCGAGAGACGGCCGAGAGGCAGCCGAGAGACAGCCGAGAGGCAGCCGAGAGACAGCCGAGAGACAGCCGACAGACAGCCGACAGACAGCCGAGAGACAGCCGACAGACAGCCGACAGACAGCCGAGAGACAGCCGACAGACAGCCGACAGACAGCCGAGAGACAGCCGAGAGCCGAGAGACAGAGAGGTCGAGAGATCCCCCAGAGACAGCCGAGATATGGCCGCGGTACGCGCTGCTGCGAGCGACGGGCTGAGCAGCGAGCTGCCGAGCTCAGGCGCGCCGCTGCTCTTCCTGTACTCGTGCCCTGAGGGCGCGGCGGTGCGCGCGAAGATGCTGCATGCGTCGTGCAAAGGCGCCGTGCTCGCCTGAGGCCGCCGACACCGAGAGGGCGCGGCCAGTGCGCGAGATTGCGCGAGGTAGCCCGAGAGTAGGCGCGGTGCTCGCCTCGCTGTCGGGCCGAGGGCTCGAGGTGTCGAAGTCGCTCGAGGGTGAGCAAGAATAATAATAATAATAATAATAATAATAATAATAATAATAATTATTATTATAATGATAATGATGATAATAACTATAATAGGCGAGCCCTCCGACCTGACCCACGAGCTGTGAACAGCGTCTCTTCACACCTCTAGCTGTGAACAGGCGAGCCCTCCGACCTGACCCACGAGCTGTGAACAGCGTCTCTTCACACCTCTAGCTGTGAACAGGCGAGCCCTCCGACCTGACCCACGAGCTGCTCTCCTCCGAGCTGAGCGCACCGGTGAGCGGCGCGGCGGGCGGCGCCGAGGCGCCCGCCGTCAGAAAGGCGGCGCCGCGCGGCGGGCGGAAGCTGACCAGCCGGCGCGGCTGAAGGGGGGGGGGGGGGGGGCTACATCCGGCCCGCACTTGGGGGGCTAACCTGGTAGAGTGATTGATTTGTGGTTTCCTTTCCTCTTCGGTGTCCGAGAGATCCTTCCGAGTCGCGCGTGGCTGAGATCGCTCTCTTTCAGTCTTTGCGTGTTTTTGGCCCCGAGCGTGCGCGGTCGTGCGGGACGTGGCAAGTGCGGCGACCGGCGTCGCCAATCCGCTGCGATGACGCGCACGATTAGGATTACCGCAACAAATACTATTGAAACAAACTACAAGCGGTTCGATCGTCCTCCGTCTGCGTCGGTAGCGTCGCGCACTTGAGTCCCAACCGGGGGCCGCACTGGCGTGTTCTGCGCGCCCAGGACCGGGGACTAAGAAGCGCACCCAGCGGGGGGACACTGCTTGGAGCACTTGGAGTGCAGTCATCAACCTCACATCCAGGGCCGGGGAGCTGAGGAGCGCACCCAGCGGGCCGGATGATCGGCATCGGGTTACGGGCAAGAAAGCCCTAGCCCCGGGGGTGCGCGTTCGCAGGGCAAGGGCCGTAAAGTAAACACGGGTCTCCGAGGGTTGGTCTGCGCTTTGGGTGTCGCCTAGCTGCGGAGCGCCCCCTCTACTCGGAGCTATATAATGGACACCAGACACGCACACGACGTACATCCCTACTCGACGTCACCTCTCAGGCCTCTGGGGCTCTCCTATCTTCCCGGTCCTCCCCCCGGCTCGCTTTCCGCTGGTCGGGCAGCAGCTGCGGAGCCCGCCTTCCCCTCTTATAGCGCACCCCCCAGGGCTAGGGCTCTCTTGCCCGCAACCCGATAACGCGCACCCCCCCCTTACTTAGCTCTTAGGGGTCAGGGCTCTCTAGCCCGTAGCCCGATCCCAATCATCCGGCCCGCTGGGTGCGCTTCTTAGCTCCCCGGCCCTGGATGTGCGGTTACTGACTGCACTCCAAGTGCTCCAAGTGCTCCACTGCGAAAGACACACTCTCCCCCTATCCCGTCGCTTGTGGTCCCCCTTCGCCCTTGGCCCGTGGCGCGCCTCTCCCCCAGCTATCGGTATCGCGTACTGCACGACAGCACGAGGCTACCGTGGGCCCCGCCTGCGCGCTGGGGGTTCCCTGCCCTGTCGGGAAGCCTAGCTCTTAACCTGGGGTCGCTACCTAATGCGGGGCTCCTGGACGGGCGATGAAGTTCGCCTTGAATCTCTCGTCTCGCTTTCCCCCCGACTCGCGTCCGTCAGGGGTACTCCCTAATTCTGGCTCTCTGATCCCCCCCCCCCCTCCTTCCCTCTCCGGGAAGAGATGCGCACTGCGCTATCCCTAGAGGGGGGTCGGGCGGTGTGGGCACTAATCCGGTGTTGGTGTTTGGTGGCGCTATGCACGGTCACCCCCGGACGATCGATGGAGTGGGCCGAAGGACAGAGGCGTGCTTGTGTGGGGCGGGCGCGCGGGCGGCGCCCACTCAGGCTCAGCCTCCGTTGTCTCAGCCTTCAGTTCACCTCTCCTAGCGCCCGGTTTGGTGTGGTGACCTTCATTTCGGGGTCGAAGGTGCTACACACACTTGCCCCCTGGGCTTCGAGCGAGAATGGATCAAGCTACGACGGCGACGTGTGCTCTGCGACAGTTCCCGTGGCCGCACCATGCTCACCGCGTTACCCGGCAGCAGCCCCTCTGATCGTCAGGCCGATTCCAGGGCCGTCGAACGTACGCGGCGACGCCGCGACGGCCAAACGACGCCTCTCAAAGCCCTTCGAGATGCATCAGCCAAGCAAGTCGCGCAGCCGCTGTCCTTGCCCCTGGACAGCTGCGTTCTCTGGGTGCGCCTGCAGCGCCGCTGTCGCCGCCTCGGGCGCGCGTGCAGTCACAGCACGCTGCCTCCGCGCCCGCGCCGAAGCGTCGGTGCCGAAGCACAAGTTGCCCAGCGCCCCGCATTTTGGCACTGGTGCTGCGGCCCGTCCTGCACCTCGCCAGGCAGACGGGGCACTCCAGCGTCCACCCGTGGCCAGGCGCTGCCCATATTGGCGCTACCGCTAAGAAAAAAGAAATCCTCGTGGCTAGAGCAAGCGCGCCCCACGCCTGCCCGTCAACCGGGTGGGGCTTGCACTTCGTGAACTGACTGAGCGACCCAACGAGATTTTATGAAGAATTGAAGTGATGGCGCAAAAGGGGCAGCCAGCCCGACTCCTGGTCCTGCACCCGACTCCGGCGACCACCGTGCACCGAACACACTACACACCTACTCGCAACTCGATACGGCGCGGCGAACACACTACACACCTACTCGCAACTCGATACGGCGCGGGTGTGCTCGCTCTGAACGCTCAGTAGCCGTCGGACGAGTGGGTGACCGAGTGGCTCGGCAGCGCCTGCGCGACCAGCTCGGCGACTGCAGCGTGGTCCCGCATGCCGCGGCCAGGCGGCCCTCCCTCCGCTCCTCCGAAGCCGACCGAGTAGCCGTAGATGTGCACGCTCGCCTGCAGGGAGGCTCGGGCAAGGCTCCACGGAGGGGCGCACGGGCAAGCGAGCCGCTAGCTGTGCGGCTTCGCCCCGCCAGGCCCGCCGTCGCTCCGCACGATCCGGCCGCCGCCGAGGGGCTCGCAGCGGTAGCCGAGCGCCTCGAAGCGGTCGATGGCCGCCTGAGGGGAAGGGTCCGAGAGCGGGGTCTGAGCGGGGTCCGAGCGGCGCCTCCGCACGGTCGACTAGCCGCCGGCCTCGGCCACGTCGGCGTGGTACGAGCCGCGCCCCGACCGCACTGCGAGGAAGGGCGCGCCGCCGGAGCCTCGCGGGGGAGAGACGCGCAGGCAGGCGTACTTGAAGCGGCCGACGGCGATCTCCACCCGCGAGGAGAGGGCCGCCGCCTCGCCCGCGCCCGCGCCCTCGGCCGGCGCACCCTCGCCCCGCTGCAGCAGGCGGGCCGCCTTTGCTCCATCCGCCTCCGACGTGAAGCGCAGCTCCCCCTGCGGAGCGTGCGAGCCGACGCGTGTCAGCAGAGGTGGAGCCGAGAGTCGACCAATCGCGCCTCGACTGAAGGCTCACAGAAGGCTCCGCTAGAGGGTTCCGCGCTGGAAGGTTCCTAGAAGGTTCTCTCGCCTGCGGAGAGACGACGGCGTCGAGGCGCTCGTCCAGCTCGCCCATCGGCACCGCCTCCACGATCTGCTCGTTCAGGGCGAGCCCAATCACCTGCGGCCGCCCTCCGCCCTGCAGCCGCCGCTGCCGCGAGATGAAGGCGTCGTAGTAGCCTCGCCCGTGCCCGAGCCGACCGCAGCGCGCGTCGAAGGCGACGCCGGGCACGAGGAGGAGCGAGAGGTCCTCGCTCTCGGTCAGGTCCTCCATCGAGGCGGCCGCGGCCTCGTCCGGCTCGGGGATCCCCCACTTGGTGCGCGGCAGCGCCTTTGCCGCCTCCAAGTCGCCACTCAGGCCGAGCATCTTCATGTCGGTCGGCGAGCAACCGCAAACGCGCGGCACGGCGACGCGAACGCCGCGCGCCAGCAGGTCGGCGACGATGGGCCACGTGTCCACCTCGTTGCACGCCCCCTCCATCGGAAGGTATATCGAGGCTGCGCCGGTGCAGGATGCAAAGGCGGGCACCGAGCGCAGCTGCTCGAGCACGGCGGCGGACTGAGAGGCGCGCTGCGCCGGCGTGATGGACGACAGCGCGGCGGCCACGCTCGCGCGGAGGCTTGGCTTGCTCATCGCGCGGATCCTTGAGGAAGGGCGGACCCGGCCCTCCGCGCGTCAAGGGGCGGGCCGGCCTAGATCGGAGTTTTGCGCTTTCAAGAGGTGTGAACGTGAACAGAGTCATACCAACACCGTGGCTCGTTACGGCACGCATGGGGGGCCTCCCGGACGTATGACCCTAGTCCAATAAGTCCCACAGAGCACATTTCGATTTTTGACAGAATTAAATGCACTGCCCCTCGGCAACGTACTAACTATCGTAGTTTTGTGCAGGGTGCCCACGGTAGGGTGCCCACAGGACCCAAAAAAAGAAAGTAAAAAAGAAATGGGACACCCCCGATCGCAGCACTTCGTGTTGGAGAGTCGAGACATTGAGAGTGTGACTAGGAGGGTGGGACGCTGGGGATTCTCAAAGGTATGTATGTATCTAAGGAAGGGAGTCAACTTTGATGGGGGCAGCCAATTTGGTCGACCGCAAATCGTGGAGCTGGGAGTCACGCTCGGGCAGACAGCGTCGATGCCGTCGCCGGACGCGGCGGCGAGGCACACGGGCGCCGGCGTGGCGCGTCGGCAGGCCCACCACGAGCGGATGCGCGACGAGCGCGCTCGGGAGGCGGCCGCGGGCAACGCGGAGCTTCCGCCGGAGGACGACGCGGTCGAGATGGTGAGCGCCGCCCAGCTGCTGGACAGCGTGGCGGAGGCGGGCCCGAACTACACCCTGCTGCGCTGCAAGGAGACGAAGGCGAAGCGGCGGAAGCGACAGCGCGAGGATGGCAGGGCGGCGCTCAACGGCCACACTGTCCTGCCCACCGGATCGCGCCTCGAGATCTTCTGCGACACCGAGCGGTGGTACCCCGCGACCGTCATGGGCCGGGAGGAGGACGGGGACGGACGGATCGCGCACCAGGTCGAGTACGACGGCTACCCGGATCGGCGGTGGTGGCACATGCTGGACGACGAGCGGTGGCGAGCCGTCCCAGAGCAGGCCGGCACGGGCGCAGGAGGCGCCGCCGCAGACGTGGACGGGGATGCGGCGATGGACCGCGCGGACGGCGAGGGCGCCCGTG
Source organism: Emiliania huxleyi CCMP1516 (assembly GCF_000372725.1). Lineage (NCBI taxonomy): Eukaryota > Haptophyta > Isochrysidales > Noelaerhabdaceae > Emiliania > Emiliania huxleyi. Next base: position 123,438 of record NW_005200730.1, on the reverse strand, counting down.
CCGCGGGTGCCGCCGAGGCGGCCGAGGCGCGGCCGGCGCCGCCTCCCGCGTGCCGGGGTGTGCGGCGCAGCGCGCTGGCGGACGTCCTCGAGGCGGAGGACGACGAGCGGCAGGACGAGGCTGCGCGTGGCGACGAGCAGCCGATGCTAGCGCCCCACGGGCCGGCGCTGTCAGTGCAGCTTCGGCGCGTGCGCCTGCAGCTGCGCGAGTTCCTTGCAACGCAGGCCGCGGCAGGGAAGAGCGTGCCGATGCAGCGGACGGCCCTCGGTCTGCACCCGACGATGCGGTGGACGATCCGCTTCGGCAAGTGGCTGGCGACGACGCGAGTCAGAGCATTGAGGGCGAGCCGGTGGCACGCGACCGAGCGGGGCGACGCGCGGGAGGAGGAGCCGACGGTGCGCACGGGTCGCGGCGAGAGCACGGTCTACGTCGCGCTGCAGCACATGAAGAACCACGTGTGGCGCGAGATCTGGCCGGCGATGCCGAGCGACGCGAGGCAGTACTGGCGGCTGGTGACCAACCAGGTGATGTCGCTGTTCGACGGCGGCGGCGGCGGGATGAAGGACGCGGCAGGAGCCGCCGGCCGGGCGGCGGGCCGCGAGGCGGCGCGGGAGAGCGCGTCGCACGGGCAGAGCGAGGCGGCGCAGCGGGCGGCGAGCGAGAGGGCGAGCGCCGAGGCGAGCCGGCGGACGATGGCCGAGCTGCGCGAGGCGACGACGAAGCCGTGCACGAGGCAGCACCTCTTCCAGGTGGGAGAGTACCAGATGCAAGACACGCAGCTGCTAGAGCCGTTCGAGGTGAACGTGGCCTTCATCATGAACGCCTACTTGTGCTTCGCGCGGCAGACCGGGTGCCGGCCGGGGATGGCGGTGAACGATGCGGCGGACGCGGCCGATTCGGACAGCCACTGGCGCGCGTCTCCCGCTGAGAGAGAGAGGGAGAGGCGAGTAGGACGGCGCGGCGTTGGCGCGTGATGGGGCGAGATGCCACTGAGCCGTGCCGCTCGCCGGCAGGCACGAGCTGCCGCCGCTGACGATGGGCGACCTGTCCATCGCCGCGGATGTGCTGCTGCGGGGACTAGACGGGGCGGGCGTGATGACCGAGGGCGACTTCGAGGCCCTCCTCCGAATGGAGGTGACCTTCGCGCGCAAGAAGGGCGAGTACTACGCGTGCTACGAGTTCGGGACGGCGATCACGCCCGACTCGGACCAGATGATGCGCATCGGGACGCTGGCGATGGTGCGCCTGCTGCTGCGCTGCGGAAGCTTCAGGGCGTGCTACTCGAAGCTGAGCGAGGCGAGCGCGGCGGCGCTGCGTCGCAAGGTGGCTGAGCCGAGCGGGTTCGCCGGGCTCGAGCTGGAGGACACGGGCTACGAGACGCTGGCGGCGCTAGTTGCGGCGTGCCGAGCGGACGGCTGGGTGCTCGACAAGGCGGCCCTGGACCGGCCTCTGTTCCCCGGCGTCGACGAGGCGACGGGGTTCTTCTTGTTCACCGAGAGCTTCGACGTGCAGCGACTCTGCCGGCGCCTGATCGAGACGGGGCGCCAGCTGGGCATGGCCCGGCACAAGGTGGGCGCGTGGAGTCTGCGCAAAGATGCGTGCGAGCAGCCGGCGTCGGCGGGCCACGGCGCCGTCGCGGCGCGAGTGCTGGGCCACCGCCAGGTCAACTCCCGGACGATGGATCGGGTCTATCGCGCAGACCTGCGCACGCGCGATCTCGGCGCATACTGGATGCGGCGCGACGCGCTCGGGAGCGTGGAGCGCGCGCCGCTGACGTCGCTCTCGGCGTCGCGTGTGCCGGCCAGCGCGCGGCGGGCCAGGGCGATGCATGATGATGACCGAGAGCGTGGTGCAGCGCCACGCCAGGCGCCAGCGTCCCCGCGCCTCTTCACACTCTGTTTTACATCTGGCCGACGCGCCGATGCTAGGTAGGATGCTAGGTAGGGCGATGCGCGGTGATGACAGAGAGCCCTGGCTGGCGAGGTACTTCCAGCCTGCTGTGGGAACAGCTGAGCAGTCAGTCTCGCCGAGGGAGCCGCACCGTACGCTCCGGCGTGTACTCATTCCACCCTTCTTTCCGACGATGCGCTGCGCGGTCAGCAGGCTCTCAATCCCGTGGGCGACGCTCCTCTACCTCCTCCTGCACGTCCTCGCCTTCCTGCCCTCCGAGTCGGACCGCGCGGCGATGCTCGAGGACGGCTGGGGCTGGCTCGCGGTGCTGCAGACCGTCTACGATAAGCGCGCCGCGCCAGACGCGCTGCAGCGTTTCGCGTGGCTGCTCCTCTCGCCGCTCTTCCTCGCGGTCGAGTGGCTGGGCACGTCGCGGCTGCTCTTCACGTGCAACGTCCTCTGCGCCCTCCTCACGCTCGATCGGAGGCAAGAGTACTCGCCCGGCCGCGACTCGGTCTTCGACCCCTTTGTTGACGCCTCGTGCAGCGCGGATCGGCTCGAGTGGCGGTGCGGCTACCGGCCGGAGGAGCCGCAATGGCGGTGCTCCGCGCGTGAGATTGCAGCCTTCAAGTGGTGCTGCGGCAGCAACACCTACGTGCCAGTCATCGGCATGCTCGGCGCGGTGCTTGCCAGCCGCGTCGCCGGGCGCGCGCTCCCTCCGGGCTGGGGCCGCGCCGTGCTGCACGCCGCGCTCTCCCTCGGCTGGCTCTGCGTCTCGGTCGGGCTGATGTACTCGCTCGGCGACGCGCACACGACGCACGAGACTCCGTGGCGCGACGTGGGCGGGTGGAGGCCGTGTGCGCTCTCCTTCCTCTCCCCCGCCGCCCACTCGGCGTGGATCTTCCAGGGCTGGCTCGTCGCCTCCCTCTTGCTGTGGCAGGCGGGGACGCGCCCCTCCGGCCGGACCTGGCCCGTCGCCTCGCGGCCGGCGCAGAATGCCGGCGCGGAGCCGCTCCTCGTGAGCGGCGGCCCGGCGGCGGCGGAGCAGAGCCCGGGCAGCTAACAATAGCGAAACGGTCAAACTCTGACGAGAGATGGATAGTGGGCCCCTGGTGTAGGGATCTTCACGAGGTAGGATTTCTAGCTGTTCGTATACTGGTACACATGTACACAATCATTTGTGACATTTCGTCTCTGGATGGCTTCTGGGCGGTATTCCATCTTGCATAGGAAAATCCACAGTGCACCACAAGGCCAACGGGCAGGCGCAGCCGCAGGGGGAAATAAATAAAACGGACGACTCACTGCACAATGGAGATGGGTAAAAAAGGAACAGGTCCCGGCCCGTGCGATCTTTGACTCTGTGCAAGGTTCTTTGCACTTTGTTTGTGGGGGTTGGTCGGCGACTAGCCGGGGTCGTCCTCCCCAGATCATCATCATTTTTTATTGGCGAGATCAATTCACGCCAAAAGAAAGAAAGAAAGAAAACAGACCAACAACGCCGCATTTTGGAACTCGTTCCGGGCGGCGCGCGATCCCCTTTGAGTCACGCTCTCCTTTGAGGCACGCTCTTTGGCCTCCGCCACCATTGTTTTGCCGCCTACATTACGCTATGGCCGCTTGCTGCGTCGCCCTGCCCGTCACGCCTCCGGCTCCCGCTCCGCCGTGCACCTGCCGTCGTATCGCCGAGGGCTTCCTGTGTCCAATAAAGAAGGAGCTGCCGCTTGACCCGGTTATTGCGGAAGACGGCTTTATGTACGAGCGTGGTAGCATCGAGATGTGGCTGCAGCATCGGTCGACGTCACCGATCACCAACCTGCCGATTGGCGAGCGGCTACTTCCGGCGCTGCAGGCTCGCACGCACACAGCTAAAATTCTGCTGCCGTCGCCCTCACGAGCGCCAATGCCCTCGGCGATCGAGTCCCTGTCACTCACTCCGCCTCCTCGCCCCACCAGTGCCGCTCGGCGATCGAGGAGCTTGTGCGGAGCGGCCTCGTTGACGACCTCGCTGACAGCTGGATCGAGCGCATACGACACGAGGCCACGGTCGCCGAGATCCGGCGCCGCGCCGAGGCGGGTGAGGTCGACGCGATGCTCAAGCTCGGCGCCTGGCATCACACGGGCCAGATGGGGCTCCCGATGTCGCACGCGGAGGGCTTCCGCTGGTGCAGGCGGGCCGCCGAACTGGGTTCACTTTATGCCTACGCGAGCGCCGGCTTGTGCCTTGTCGGCGGCAGGGGTGTGGATGCGGACGTGCCGCAGGGGCTGAGCCTCATCTCGGCGGCCGCGGTGGGCGGGCTCGAGTTCGCGTCGAACTGGCTCGGCGAGTGGTTCCTCGCCGGGCAGTATGGTCTGCCCAAGGACCCGAGCAGGGCAGCCTACTGGTTCGCAAAGGTGGTCGACGGGGCGGCTCACTCGCTCGACGGCGCTGCCTGCCCTCGCGTGCGCGGACACCGTGAGCGTGCCGCCGAACGGCTCTCACTACTGAGCGCTATCTGCACTCCCGCTGGCCCCGAGGAGGCGCTGCCGGAGTGCATCAAGGGCGAGGCCGGAGGCACTCACTGGGTTGGGCGAGCCTAGGGCGGGCGCTGTAAGAGCGGCGCTGCTTGCGTGTGTCGCCAACTCGCCAACTTGCGCGCGGACAGAGTAACGCGCACTATGTTTCACTTGCCTGCCATCTATGGCATGGACAGACATCTCATGCGCATGGTGTGCGTACAGGTTGTCACGTGTGTGGCGAATCAATGTGATATACGGCTCTAAGTGTGTGGGGTTAGCACATCCACATGAGGACCACAATCCATATCGGATCGCGAGCGTCAGTGAGTCACGCCCACAGATCGCCCGCGCGCATTATTGTAAATAGCAGCGGCCAATTTGGAGGTCGGGCATCGAAATCAACTAGTTTATGTTTGGATTGCTCTCAACTCTGCGACCTCGGGCGAGACCATAGTTTCTCTCTCATTCTCTCGACCGGCGTCGCGGTCTCTCTCTTGCACACACCACAACTAAGGCGGCTCGCTCACGCCTCTCTCACGACGGGCAAACGGGAGCCCTCTCACCTAGAATTCCAGAGGGCCAGCGCTTCTCCGAGCAACTAGCCGATTACACCCCTCCTCCTCTCGGGCGGCGTCCTCAGGATGCGCGACAGGTCGAGGAAGGCGTACTGGTCAAAGTCGCAGTGCCACTCCTGTCCGGCGCGCAGGTTGAAGAGATCGGCGCGGTTCGAGCACATCTTGCTGTAGAGACAGACCTCGAGGAAGAAGATCGAGTCGGTGGAGTAGCCGTTGTTGCCGCGGCAGTTTTTGTTGCCGCTCCAACCCGAGCAGTGGCCGAGGCGGGGCGAGTTCCGAAAGTCGAGCTGGTTGGGCGCGTGCGCGAAGATGATGCCGCGCCGTCCCTGCCCCGGCAGCCGCCCCTGCGCTGCGCACACCTGCCACTCGAGGTTGCGGCAGATGTTGTAGGGCACCCGCCGCCCGAAGAGCGCGAGCATGTTGATCGATGCCTGCACGCACTTCTCGGCGTGGCCAGACTCGGTCCCGCCCGCGTTGGAGCAGAACCACTCTATCGACTCGTCGAAGCCGAGCAGCGCTGGCGCGGGGTGCGCAAAGTGGGGCGGCTGGTGGGCGACGCCGAGGTCGCCGGAGTTACCCTCGTACCAGTTGTTGTAGCAGTGGGTGCCCGAAACCGTGTCGGCAAAGTAGGTGTCTGCGTGCTGCCACTGCGCGTGGTTGTCCCTCTGCCGCTCAAAGCAGGACCCCCGCAGCCCTTGCGCCGGGTCCCACTTGTGCCACGGCTCGGAGCCCCACATCGCGCGAAATACGAAGGACGCGTCCTTGAGCAGCTCCTCGCACAGCCGGCACCGCTCGCAATCCTGCCCGCGCATCGGCGGCATCGGAGACGGCGGCGGTGGTGGTCTCGGCGGCGGTGGGGCTGGCGGCGGCTGCGGTGGCGCGAGGCAGTGGAGCTGCTCTCCAGATGCTCTGCAAGTTGAGCCGTAATACTCGCATCGGCTATAGACCCGGCCGCCCGCCTGGTCGTCGCGCGCGATGTAGGCGTTGCGACACGCTGCCTCGTTGCCGTTGAGCGACTTGCACCAGCGGCTGCCGCTAGACGCTCCGACTATCTGCTGAAGCGCGCTCTCCTCGGTGCCGTCCAACAGCACCATCCCTCTCGCCCAGTCGCACGGCGGCGGCGAGGGCGGCGGCGGGAAGGGCGGCGGCGGGGAGGGTGGCGGCGGTAGCGGAGGCGGCGGCGACGGCGGCGGCGGCGACGGCGGCGGTGCGATGAAGCCGAGCATGCCGAAGACGGGAGTGATGACTGGCAGGGCGCCTCGTTGGGCAGGCCCGACGGCGAGGGCGGCGAAGGCGAAGAGGAGGAGGACCATCAGCGCATTCCAGGCGAGGCACATTGGTATCATTCGCCGGCAGGTGAGTTTATCCGCGGCCGGGGCCGCGGCCGGGGCCGCGGCCGGGGGCACGTCATCTGCCACATGTCCATGTGCATGTGCATGTTGTGCATGAGGGCGTGCCGGTCTCTGTGCCGAGCCAAGCACGACCATTCGATGCTCAGACGCCGCGTGGGGCTCCTCGCACTCCGCAGGGGGAAGCTCCTCTCCCATCTCTACGTATTTCTCAGCCGTCCGCTTCGACGGCCTCGACGGCCTCCAGGGCCTCGCACTGGCGCCGCGCCCGGCGGCGTGCGGCGAGACGGTCATGCCGGGCGAAGCATCTGCGGGCGACGGCGGGCACTCGGCGCTTTAGTTTACGGCTGGCGTGTGAAGCCGTGCGCGTGTAGGTTTTTGTTTCTTTTTTTGGTGTACCTGTGTTGTGCCAGTGCGCGAGGTCCCGTTGTGAGGGATTAAAATATTTCTTTTCTTTTCTTTTGTGTGCGCCAGTCCACGCCGTCGCAGTGAAAAGGGATTCTTTTCGCCCTCTCTTTCGGCGCGTTGTGTGCACAGGACGCCGTGGGGCTAATACCCTCTGTCCGTCCTCGGATATGCCTCCGGTGGCCCCACTCCTTCGTTTGGGCCACCTCGCCGACGGCACTCCCGCTCTCGGCCAGGCGGAGGTGCTCCTCTCTGGCTTCGGAGTCGAGCGCTTTGGCGGCGGCGCCCTCTACACTGGCTCCTTCCATCGAGGGCGGTGGCACGGCCGCGGAGCTCTCACGAGCAAAGACCCCCGCGGCAACCCCATCACCCACGACGGCATGTGGCGCGACGGCCTGCGGGAGGGGCGCGGCGTCGAGACGCTGTCGCACCAGAGCTCGACCTGCGTCGGCGCCTGGTCAAAGGGGAGCAAGCACGGCGCGTTCCGCTGCCTGGTCAACGGGTCCTGGCGCGCGGAGGGGTGGGACCACGGCGTGAGGACCCGCGCAAGAGCCGTGCCCAGCGACGCGGCCTCTTCGTGGTGGGTGGAGCCCGGCGTCCGCTTTGCCCTCACCTCGCACAAGCATGACCGGTGGCTCTACCGAGGCGACGTCGTGGAGGAGGAGGCGCGGCAGAGCGTCGCGGCGCACGGCTCCGGCTTCTCGCTGTGGGAGGAGGAGGGCCGCTGGTCCTACTATGGCGGCTGGGCAGGCGGAGTGCCGCACGGGCCCGCCCACCTCCTGTTCCCGGACGGGTCGTACTTCGTCGGCAACCTGAGCGGCGGCACGCCCCGCCGCGGCTTCTTCGGGCTACCGAACGGCTCCGCGCTGCACACGGACGGCAGCGACGCGACCTACCTCTCCGACTTGTGCGGCGGCGCGCTGGTGCGGCCCGGCTGGCTGCTCCTCTGGGCGAGGGAGCAGCCGACGGACACGCGGCAGGCGTGCCGTGAGGCGGCTCTCGCTGCCGGCCACGAGGTTAACGCGGCGCTGCTGGAGGCGGCCGCAGCCTCATCGCGCCGCCGGGTGTCTTGGAGCCCGGCACCGGCCGCGGAGGCGTCGCTCTGGCCCACCGCCGCGCTCTCCTCTCTCCTCGCTGGCTTGGCTGCGGTGGCCCTGTGGCGGCGGCGGAGGTGGCGGGGTGCTGACGAGGCGCCGGCGGCACGGTCGGCGCGGCACCGCAAGAGGCAGGACGAGCCGCAGGGATCTACTACTACGGCGGCCACCGCCGCGGCGCAAGGTGCGCGGGGGAGAGGCGCCAAGGCTGCGCACCGCAGAAAAGGTCCGAAGCCGCCGCAGCCGCCGCGAGCCTCGCCACCGCCATCGCCGGCTTCTGAACCGCCAACGCCGACGCCACAGCCGCCGCTATCGCCGCCTTCGCCGCAGCCGCCGCGGCCGGAGCCGGCGACGCCGCCGCCGCAGCAGCAGCAGCAGCAGCAGCAGCCGCAGCAGCAACCGCCACAGGCCGAGGGCTCCCCCTCCCCACCGGCCGAGGCGGCGCCCGTGTCTGCGGCGTGTTGCGGTGGGACGGCTCAGGATGGCCAGCAGCTGCGTCGCCAGCGCCTCGGCCTCGCTGCCGCCCCGCCGCCCGCCGCTCCGCTGCCCGCCGCACCGCTGCCCTCCGCAAGCCCGCTGTCTGCGGGCCCGCTGCGCAGCTGGCTCGCCTCCCTCGAAACCGACGGCAAAGAGGGCGGCGAGGAGGGCGGTGGGCGGTACGGCGGGAGCCATGAACCTTCTCGGAACCTTCCTATAGGCGGCGGGCGGTACGGCCGGTACGCAGCTGCGTTTGCAGCCCACTTTGACAGCTTCGCAGACCTCCTCCTCGGCGAGGAGGACGTCGGCGTCGAGGTGCTCCTGCCTCGCGGAGCGTGTTGCGCCTCGCCTCTTCATGCCGCCTCTTCACGCCACCCCCGCTGTGCACAGGCCATCCTCGATGCCTGCTCCGTCACCGCCATCGGCGACCGCGCGAGGCTGCGCCGCGCTATCGCCTCTCTCCGGCCGGAGGGCAAGCCGCTCCTGCCCATCGGCCCTCCCTCTGCCGCCGCCACGCTGCCGGCCGGCGAACATGCGGCGGGCGGCGGCGGTTCGACGGGCGGCGGCGGCTCAGGTGGCGGGGCGGACGTGTGCGTCGCGCTGCGCGTCGGTGGCATGATGTGCGGAGGCTGCCGCGCCAAGGCGGAGCACGCTCTCGCGGCTGTGCCTGCCGTCTCGCGCGCATCCGTCGACCTTCGCTCTTGCAGGGCGGTGTGCTACGGCGGGAGCACGCTGCAGCCTCAGGCGCTACTGGGCGCGCTCGAGCGGCTTGGCTTGCGCGGGCACGTGCTTGGCGGCGGCGGCGAAGGCGGCGAGGAGGCAGGGGGGGTAGAGGCGAAGGCGGGAGACATTCCCATCCTGTCGCTGATGCGGTCGCTCGGCGAGGCGAAGGAGCACGTCGTCAAGCGGTACAAGTGCGGCTGCGGTTGCGACGGGTGCATCTGCGCGGCGGAGCCAACAGTGGAGGACGACACGGGCTGCGACGTGACGCTGGGCGAGCTGTGCTTGCGGCTGGAGAGCAGCTTGCGGGCTTTTGGCGACCTGAGCAGGGTGGAGGCCAATCCCGAGGAGCTCGCGTTGCTGCGGGTGCCTTGCCCCTGCGATGGGGGCCACGCGGCAGACAGGCCGTGTTGAGTTACATTCCTGTGGAGGAGTGGGAGTCGTTTACTACGACGTGTGCATGGACGTGTGGAGTCGTGTTGTAGACTGTCGTACAAAACGCCGATGTCTCTCTCCCTCGTGGACAAAAAACAAATCGCCCGCGCGCAGCCCCAGCTCAGCAGCATGCGCGCGGCATTGCCATTGGCCATTGCGCTACACGGGTCACGGCGCGTACGGACCCTCTATACAGTGTAGGTGATGCCACACAGACCCACCATGACTGCACCCACCAAGAGCACCATCACATTCCTCTCGCACTCTTTAGTTCTGCCTTTCTCACACACGGTTCTCGGCGGAAGAGATAGTGTATGGTTACTGTCAATCCCTCACAGCCTTACCCCCGCCATCAAAGGGGAGCAACAGCGCATCAGGGGGAGGAGCCGATCACTGGTCGAAGCACGTGCCCCGTGCGTCGCTGAACCTCGAGCGACGCATACGGTCATTGAGCCTCGGACGGCACAGGGCGGGTGGGCGTGCCGCTGAGCGCCAGCCGGGAGGTTGTCCTCTCGACGCCAGGAGGGTGCGTGGAGGGAGATTCGTCAGCTACGGCAACCGGAGGGCTGGACGAGCTCTCTCCAGGCGGCGCATGTGGCGGGACCGGCCGGGCAAGCGCCGGGGCGTCGGTTCTGCTGTCTCGCCGCGACGGGGCGACGCGCATAAGAGCACACAGCAGTTCGGCAGGCGGTGACGTTTGACAAAGAGATGCGCACCCAATGGATAATTATTTGTTTTAGGTATTATTGCTCCTTTTTTCTCTATTTTGGATGCATTCTCAGGAACGCGAGCAGCTCATCAAGGGACGTTCAACTTTGCGCCTCGTTTTATCAAAGTCCAACTCGGCACCACCTTTTGCATCTAGCGTCGGCGACCGACGTGCAAGGGCGAGCCGCTGCTAGCTGCGATGGGGAAGCACCGCTGAGAAATGTAGCCCGTGCTGCAACACTTGCGTCGTTGCCAGAGTGATGCACGAACTCGCTACGCCCTCCCTCTCCTCTCACTTACGTACACAACGCACGCTCAACAACACATGTTTGTCGAAGTCTACGGCCGACCTTTTTCCTGTCAGGCATCCCGACCGTACTTCATCTCTCTCGCCGCTCACTACCGTAGCCATGGACACCGTCGTCAAGGCTGCGACCGGCGTGTACGTCAAGAGCTTCATGGCGGAGTTCCTGCAGGCGCGGCTGGCCGCATCCCTCGCCGCGAACCCGATAGTGACGGCCTGTTTGCCACACTTGCTGTAGATGTGTCCACTCGCCCACGCGCTCTGGTGCCTCACGGGCCGCGCCTTCTCACTCGCCGTAGCGCCTCCCGCGCAGTTCTTCACCATCATCCTCGCCTGGATCACCGGCATCCTCGGCATCGTAACGCTCATCTACGGTCGGCGCCTCTCCCGCCGCTCAGCGTGCCGCCGCGATCCGCTCTCATGAGCACGCGCCGCGCGACCCCGCAGGTATTGGCGCCGAGGTCGTCGCGCTCGGCGCTCCTGCCGCGGCGGTCGTTGCGGGAGGGGCTATGGCCTCCGCGGTGAACGACATTGCATCGAACCCGATCGGCATGCCTCGCGGCTCGTGCTCTCCACCGGCAGGTGTGTCGCCCGGCTCACCTACGCTCGGTGACGGTAGGAATGTCTCCTGACACCCTCGTCGGCACGACGGGGAGCCTGCTCGGCGCCTCGGGCGACTCTGCGGCCACCCAGCTGCAGGCGGACCTCCAGGCCAACGGCGTCGAGCTGCCGACAGACATCGGTGTGGCGCCCTCTCGCCCTCCGCGCCTCTCCTCTGTGCAAATCCCTCCTCACGAGTGCCACTTGTGTACGCTCGGCCGCCAGACCTCCCTCGCACCCCCTCCCCCTTCCCCACACCTCAACCGCCAACGCTTGATGCTCAGTCAACTCCCTCGCCCTTTCGATGATCACTCACAAGACTATCCGTCACCCAGGGAAGATGCCCCACTGGGAGGGCCAGTCTTAATACCGTTTCCCCGCGGGGACC
>NW_005200730.1:110209-111894 GCF_000372725.1 Emiliania huxleyi CCMP1516 | reverse complement strand
TTCCCCCCCCCTTTCCCCCTTTCCCCCCTTTCTTTCTTTCCCTTTTCCCACAGGCTTTACTTGCCACCCCCATTCCCGCACCAGGCACTTTTCCCGCTTTTGTGCCGATGCTCAAAATAGACCCCGGGGCGGCCAGGGGGGGGGAGACCAGTTCGCGCGACTTTGGGGGGGAAGTGGGCCAGCACCGGCACAGAAGACCCTTTTTCGGTGGTTACCCCCCCCCCCCTTTCCCCCCCCCCCCCTTTATTAGGCTGCGATATCCGACGATGAGGCCGGGGCCCCCTTCAAGGTGCCGCCTCTTGGCTCTGTGAAGTACAAACAACGTCTTTTCTCACGGTATCCGATGTGAGCAGGAGGGTCTCAAGGGTGAGTCCCTTGCCTACCTACTCGCGAACGGTGTGCGCCCGGGCAGCGCTGCATATCTTAGGGTAAACTCCACCGCCGCCAGCCGCGCCACCACAGCTGCCACTTTTCCCCTTGCACGCCCCCCCCCCCCCCTTCAAACAAGCTCCTTCCGCAGGCGCGAGTGTAATGAACACGACCAACCAGACGCAGAGCACTGACGCCATCATGATGATGATGGTGAGCCCACACTTGCTGCCGCATGACGAAAGTGCGTACGAGGAGCGTGGAGCACTTGGAGTGCAGTCAGAAAGAAAGAAAGAAAAGGGACCAGCCAAGGGAGGGATGGGAGGACGGCACGCCGCCACCACACAGGGATTTTAAGGAGAGGGGTGTGATGCGCCAGCCGTCGTTAACCTCACAGCAACGTAATATTTTTTTTGGTTCACAAAAGCGGCGGCGCATATTCCCGAGCGCCATCAAGGTCGTTAGCGGATCAACCCAGCGCCTCGCAAAACTGAAGGTCCGCCGCCATGGACACCGTCGTCAAGGCTGCGACCGGCGTGTACGTCAAGAGCTTCATGGCGGAGTTCCTGCAGGCGCGGCTGGCCGCATCCCTCGCCGCGAGCCCGATAGTGACGGCCTGTTTGCCACACTTGCTGTAGATGTGTCCACTCGCCCACGCGCTCTGGTGCCTCACGGGCCGCGCCTTCTCACTCGCCGTAGCGCCTCCTGCGCAGTTCTTCACCATCATCCTCGCCTGGATCACCGGCATCCTCGGCATCGTAACGCTCATCTACGGTCGGCGCCTCTCCCGCCGCTCAGCGTGCCGCCGCGATCCGCTCTCATGAGCACGCGCCGCGCGACCCCGCAGGCGTGGGAGCGCAGGTCGTCGCGCTCGGCGCTCCTGCCGCGGCGGTCGTTGCGGGAGGGGCTATGGCCTCCGCGGTGAACGACATTGCATCGAACCCGATCGGCATGCCTCGCGGCTCGTGCTCTCCACCGGCAGGTGTGTCGCCCGGCTCACCTACACTCGGTGACGGTAGGAATGTCTCCTGACACCCTCGTCGGCACGACGGGGAGCCTGCTCGGCGCCTCGGGCGACTCTGCGGCCACCCAGCTGCAGGCGGACCTCCAGGCCAACGGCGTCGAGCTGCCGACAGACATCGGTGTGGCGCCCTCTCGCCCTCCGCGCCTCTCCTCTGTGCCTATTCCTCCTCACGAGTGCCACTTGTGTACTCGGCCGCCAGACCTCCCTCGCACCCCCTCCCCCTCCCCCACACCTCACCCGCCGACGCTGGATGCTGAGTCGCCTCCCTCGCCCTCTCGATGTGCCCTCCCCG
>NW_005200730.1:100551-109492 GCF_000372725.1 Emiliania huxleyi CCMP1516 | reverse complement strand
CTTTTAAACCCCCCCCCCCTTTAAGACGCCCCTACCCCCCGACACCCCCCCAACCCCCCACCGCTTTTGGCAGGGGGCAGCATGATGAACACAACCACCCGGGCGCCCCACCCTGACGGGATGATCATGGAGAGCCCGGGCACACGGGCAGCCGCGGCCCTCGGGGTTCGCGAGGAGAGGGGAACCTAACCCCCCCCCCCCCCCCCGGCCCGCCCGCCCGCCCCATAGGTGCCCATGTACTGCCGCAACTGGGACGAGTGCTCCGGCTTCGCTCTGCGGGGCAAGAGGAACCGCACGCGCCTCAACGGCCAGCCAATCGGCTCCTACTCCTCCTACTCCTCCTACTCCTCCTATTCGTACGGCGCCGCCCAGCCGGCGATGACGAGTCGCGACGCGCCGCTCGCCCCCTCCGAGCTCTCCTACGGCGGCGCACCCGCCGAGGGCAGCGTCGAGGGCGGCTCCAAGCTCGGCTCCGTCGCGGACGGCGCCGACCCGCTCGAGCAGGCGAAGGCGGCATTCGGCTTTGGCGAGGCGGGTGTCGAGGACGTCGGCGAGGCGCGCGTGTAGTGGGCCTCCGGTAGGCGGCCTCGGCCAGCGGGTGTGGGGAGGTGTGGGGAGGGAGCACGGCCCGGGAACACAGCCTCCGTGCCCCCTCTCCACCTCTCTTGGCCCCTTGCTTGCCCCCCCAGGCTGGCCGCGTCGCGGGCGACGTCGGCACGGGGGCGGTGGCGGCGGGCGCGATCGTGATTGCGGGCGCCGTCGGGCCTGCGGCTCAGCAGATCGCCACCATCGCCATCACCGAGGGGGTGCACGTGCTGATTGGCTCTGTGCTCGCCCTCGTCTCGGGCCTCGTCATGATCACGCGCCTCCCGCAGCTGCCCGGCGCGCGCCATAGGAGGAGTGGCGCCCGGCGAGAGGCGGTCTGCTCACGCCCCTCGCGTGTGAGAGGGCAGGCGCGATGTACCTCGGCGTGGAGATGTGGATGTTCTTCGCCGCGCTCTCCTCGTCCTCCATCTTCCTGCGCGTCTGCCACATGACGCTCGACGACGTCCTCATCTCGCAAAAGTACATCAACGTCATCTTCTTCTTCCTCTGCGCCTACATCTTCCTCTGCATGATCGCGCTCGTCATCCCGCCGCAGATCATCAAGCTCGCCTTGCTCATCCTCACACAGTGCGCCCCCTCCCCGCCCGACCGTGAGCAGCTCTCGCCACCGCAAGCGTCGCCCCCTCCGCGCCAGGTGCGCCTTCTTCGCGGGACTGCTCGTCCTCAACATCGCCGACGTCCTCTGGCGCGCCCACGCCACACGCCCACGCCCGACCCTAGCCCACCAGCCTCATTCCTCGAGCATGCCCTCGAGGGCCTCACTGCACGTCCAGAGTGATTCCCCTCTGCGCACTCTAGTGCCCCCCCCCCCCCCCCTCCCACCCCGCCCCTCGTTCTGCCCACAGGCCGATCGCCATCCTCAAGCTGCTACTCATGTTCGTCTATGCGCAGTGCGTGATCATCTTCTTCCTCCACGCCATCCACACCTTCGCCGCGCGCTGGGAGCTAATGTGCACCGCCGCGTCGTGCTTCGTCGGCGCGATGGTCCCCGCTTGGCTCAACGCGCGGCTGCTCTCCTGGTCCAACATGGCGCTCCCCGCCCCCCTCGTCGCCCCCCCTCGCCTACCCCAGGAGCACGAGGTCACGCCGAGACGGCGTCTGCAGGCGATCGGCATCTTCACCACCTCCGTCGTGGTGCCGACGCTCGTCATCGAGCTCAACAACCGCATCGCCACCGACCTCAAGGACGGCGGCTGCTACGCGAGCCTCAGCTGCGACCAGCCCTTCGAGGGCGAGAAGGCCGCCAAGGCCGGCTTCGACACCCTCCTCGGCGTGGCGGCCTCGGTCGCGACCGCCGCGGCCGCCTTCGCCATCACGGGCGGCGGGTGCGAGTGCGTGCCTCCGATCCCGGTGCTCTGGTGCATCAACATGGGGTCGAGCGCGGCCGCGGGCTTCTGCGCGCTCATGGCCTTCATCCTCTTCGGCATGGCCGAGTTCTTCACGCTCCTCTCCCTCGTCAAGGCGCGGCGGAGGGGCAGAGCATGGGCGCACCCCCTCCCCGCCTCTGCAACAGACGCGCCCCCCCCGGACTCCAGGCCAACGACCTGACCCTCGTCGCCTCGCTGATCATCGCCTTCTTCCTGCTCCTCAAGATCCTCCTCGACTCAGTGTACGTCCTCACGACGATGCTCCCCGGCCTCAAGCTCGTCGCCTTCTTCGTCGGCCAGGCGCGCCCCTCCCCTCCGCCTCCCCTCTGCCTGCCCTCCCCTCCGCCTCGCCACCCCGCGAGGCCAACGCGCGCTCACCACACGCCCCGTGCGAGAGCAGGTCATCTTTGCGGTCACGCTAGCCATCTTCTACTTTGACGAGATCGTCGACAACTACTGGTTCAAGACGCACGGCAACTACGACCTGCAGGACTACGTCCCCGGCCTCAATACCTTCTCCGACGACGGGCAGCCGTGGGCCATCCCGGTCCGCATCTCGCTCATCTTCTTCTTCTCGACGGCGGCCACGATCTCCTTCTGCTCCTTCGCCCAATGCGCAAACGAGCTCGTCCACACCATCCCCGGACTCGGCAACTCCTCGCCGCCGCACCCCCCCCCCCCACCCCCCCGCTCTCTGCCCCGCCCAGAGCTCTTCTCACCTCGCCCTCGCGGTGCCGCCGCAGGCTGCCTCATCGACGCCCTCGGCCTCGGCGTCGTCGGGGCCGTGGCCGTCACCGGCGCGACGGGCCGCGGCGGCGTCGACTTTGCAGCCTATTCGACCAATGCCCGGGCGGTGACCGCGGAGGACATGGACCCGCTCATTGCGCTTAGCGCCAAGCCATCCGACGTCGACCCGGAGAGCGGCGGCATCGCCTACAAACGGCTCGAGCCCCCCCAGAGGCCGCGGCCATCGAAGAAGCAAGTCGAATCAATGCGCGGCGCCAAGTAGAGGGAGCGCAGTATGCCGTCGACGGCTCTGGGCTTATGGGTTATGGCGTGCATTCGATCACCGCTGGGCCCTCGTGTGTGCAGAACGTCTCGTGGCTGCCGGCACGTGCTGCGAGAGAACCTGCGAGAGAAGTGATATGTGTGTGTGCACTGTGAGCTGTGAGGATGAGATGTGGATTTTCCTTGAGCCCGTCAGCCGGGCGTGCCCCGTGCGTTTGGACTTGTGGTGGTGCGACGGCGTGCCGCCCGTTCCCGCGGCCGTTCCTTTTCTCGAATGTACGAGATGAAGCTGAAGGGCCTGAACGCATTGATTGCCTCTCAATATCCGGAATATGGTTTGTGACATTTGACAATTCACTTTTCACGCACCACACCGGTCACCGCTGCACACGGGCCACACGGCGGTCCCGGTCGGCGCACGTCGCCGTCCCCGCGAGGGACGAGGGCCACGTCCGGACACCGGACGTCCTCCACACGAGCCACTTGACAGCTCTGACACGTCCACCTTGTGTTGGTCTCACACCTATCTGCTATCACCTTTCGTGAGACGTGAGAGAGGTGAGACGGACTTAGACGTACAAAGGGTGTGTGGACCGTGAGTTGACGGAAATCGGAGGACGCGACCCACTTCGCCACAGACGGTCCCGCGCCTCGCCGCTAAGACAGTGGCACGCGCCGCTGAGCGGCGCGTGCCACTGTCCGGAGTGAATACTCCAACGCGCTCGTCGGTGACGGTGTCCTCCAACCTGCGCCGCGCTCGGCGAACCTCGACAGCGCCTTCGGGAGAGAGATTTTTAGCAATACCAAACAGGGCTCCAGGCCCCAAATGACGTGTGAGTGTTAGAGTTGCCTTCGGTGGCATGCATCTCTTTGCGCCTGAAGCCTGGAGAGCAGCTCCTCTGCTGCTCACACGCTCTGCACAGTTGGCACAGCCTACTGTGCGGCTGCCACAGCTGTCACAGCGATGGGCTCGCCCTCACTGGCCCTCAGTCACTTGTGCTGCGGCTTGTGTGAGCGACACTGCTCGGCGACTGCCGGCACACTGTGAGACCATGGGTGTGAGGTAAAACCACGCTACCAGCGCTTGGTCACATCGGCCCTGAGGTCAGATCCTTCTCCTCTGTTGATGGTAACACTTGTCTACTCGCTGGAGCCGAGCAGGAGGGCCCGGCGCACAACCCCTGGTCAACTCACGGGGGGTCCACACGTCCACACCCCGTACAACTTCTAATAGAGAGTCGGGAGTCGCCGTGAGCTCCCGTAACATTACATCCTCCTGCTGATCTCCGCAAAGTCCTGCTCCCTCCCTCGTCTTCGCCCTGCGCGTCTTCCGCCTCCCCGTCGTCTGCCCTGTGCGTCGTCTGGCGACTGGTCACCTACATAAAAAAGTTACGACCACAAGCACACAAGCCACAACCCCCCACATGCCACAACTGAGACGCGTGACACTCACGGTCACGCCTCCACCCCTCTTATCTGATTTTTTACGCTTGCTCAGCCACCTGTCGCCCCCGCCTCGCCAGCCGAGGCCGTCTGGGCTGCTCGTGGCGCTAGTGCCCTGCGAGTACGCCCGTGGCGTTGATTGGCCAGCCGACAAAGCGCCGCAACGCCTCGCCCGGCCCCTGCCTCTGCCATGTGAGGACACCGACGGCCACGTTAGAGACGACCAGCCCGGTGAGCAGCGCCACGATCCAGAGGGCTCCGCTCCCATCCTCAAAGTGGCGCGGCGACTTGCGCTCGAGCGACTTGAAGCGCAGCACGTACATTCGCAAGGCGTGCACGACGATGGCGGCGGCTGGGATGCTAAGGGCGAGGCCCGCCGACTGGATGGCGAACGAGTTGCGAGAGGCCTGCAGCGCGGCGCCGAGCACCGTCAGGATTGTGGCCATCTCGAACCACAAAAGCATCGTCCGCTCGTTGGCGAAGTACGACCTAGGCTCTACGCGAACCGGGAAGACGATGTGGGGATGACGGTGCCGTGCCGGCAGGTGGGCGGCGATGAGCCTCGAGACGAGGACAGCGGCGACGGAGAGGGCGAGACAGAGGAAGACGATCCGCCAGAACATGTGGAGAACTCGTAGAAAAGGCGAGCCAACACGACAGCGGCAGTCTCTTCGCGAGAAGTCGTGACGCCGTGATCACTCGGAGAAGGCACGAAAAAGAAAGTCGCGCGCCCTTTTATTTCTTTTCTTCTCTCTTTTCGCTCTTTTCTTCTCTTTTGCGCGATTCTCACAAAACACAAATCTCGATTCTCTCTCGACACAGGGCACGCGGTGTGTGTGTGTGTGAGTGTTTGTTTTGTGTGTGTGCTCTGGCGAGATGTGAGGCGTATGCGCCCAGGAGGGCGCATGCGTAACGACGCTGCTAGAGATGCCTTTCGGGGCCCAGAGATAAAACTTCCGATGCCATGCGTGACCTAGTAGTGTCCCCAGCTATGGGCGTATCACACACACACACACAACAACACACACACACACACACGGGCGTGTCCACGTTGGGAGAGAGATTTTTAGCAATACCAAACAACTCACGTTGGAGCCAGGTGTGGTGTGGGCGCGAGAATAGCTCCGCCGTTCATGGAGGCAACCGATACGAGTCGACTGGTGTGTGTCGTCCTGGTTTCGTATCAAGAATACTCACTCACACAGGCAGGGCACGCGGGACGGGCGCGCGCTTGCTCTCTCTCTCTCTCTCTCTCTCTCTCTCTCTCTCTCTCTCTCTCTCTCTCTCTCTCTCTCTCTCTCTCTCTCTCTCTCTCTCTCTCTCTCTCTCTCTCACTCACTCACTAACACAGGTACACTACGGGAGCCGCCAAAAAAGGGATTGGTCCCGTAGCGAGGAGGCAACAGAACCGGAGCCATTGACAATCCCTTTTTTTTTTCCGCCTGGTGCGGCCGCTGTGAAGGCTACCGCGACGGCCTGGCTACTGGGCGCGTTCGACTCATGACAGTGACGGTGTTGGAGAGCCAGCTGCCGCTCGTCGACGCGCCGCCCTCCTCCTCCTCTCCGCTCCGCTCCGGCTCGTCCCGCCGCTCGATCCTCGTCGCTGACCGCGCCACCTGCGACCTGCACGTCCTCGGCCTCGACGGGCGGCTCCGTGTCTGGTCGCAGCACGAGGCGACGCTCCGCTGCGTGCGGACGCTCGCGCCGGCCGTCGTCCCTCCCCAGCTCGCCGCGAACCCGGGCGCCTTCTGGAGGCACCCCTCGCGCACGCAGGCGCAGCTCGTCGCAGACGCCTCGGGCGGCTCCGTCGCCGCGCCCTCGCTCCCGCCGCCCCTGATGCGAGACCCGCTCGAGCTGCTCGCGCCGACGACACCCGGCGAGGGGCGGCTGATGGCCGTGGTGGGCGCGGCCGGCGTCGGCGTGCTGGCGCTTCCCGCCGACGGCACGCCCGGCCGCCGCGCCGCCGCCGCCTCCTCGGACGAGGTGTGTGACCTGCTCGGCCGGCTCGGGCTCGGACGGTTTGCGGCGCCGCTCAAGTCTCTCGGGTACGAGTCGCTGACCGCGCTGCACGCGCTGAGCCCGGAGGAGCGGCGGGTGCGCTCGCCTCCGAGGCGAGAGCTCCGCGCCTCTACTTGTTCAAAGCACTGGAGAATGACGGACGTAGGCGCTCGCGTCCGAGGCTAGCATGGCGCCGGGCCACGCGCGCACGCTCTCCCTCTACCTGGACGGGAGGCTGCAGCCGCCGCCCGAGCCGGCGGCGGCGAGCAGCGCGGCGGAGGCGGAGGAGGAGGAGGAGGTTGCGTGGATGATCCCGATCCCGGCGGCGGCGCTGCGGCAGCCCTCGGCCGACGCTGGGCGAGTGACGCACGCGGCGGCGTCGCCCTTCGTGCCGCGCGGCGGCAGCGGCGGCGGCGGAAGCGGCGGCGTGCGGGTGCTTCAGGCGGCGTGGCACCCGCTCTCTTGCAGCCACTTGTGCGTGCTCACCTCGGACTCGCGGTTGCTGCTCTTCGACGCGCGGAGCAGCCTCCACGCGCCCGACGAGGCGCTCGAGGTGCCGGCTCGCCCCGACGAGGCCGTCGTCGCCTTCTCCTTCGCCTCCCCCTCCGCCGCGGGCTGGGCATCGCTCGCTGTCTGGTTCGCCTGCTCCGACGGCGCCGCCCATATCTCCCCATATCTCCCCATATCTCCCCCATATCTCCCCCACATCTCCCCATATCTCCCCCCGTATCTCGTGCTCCGAAGAGAGAGAGCCGCGGAAGCGGTCTTGACCCTCCCCCTCCCCCCCTGCGGCGTGTGCAGGCGCCCTCTTCGCCGCCTGCCCCGTCCTCCCCCCCTCCCGCGCCGGCTGCCACCACCTCCGCTCCCTCGCCCCCGAGCTGCTCAAGACCGCCCCGACAGAGGCCGCCCGCCGGTGGGTGAGGGCGCAGGCGGCGGCGTGCGGGCCGCAAGGGCCGGGGATGGCGGGGCCGGGGCTAGGCTCCTTCGAGCCGGCCTCCCTCGCGAGCGGGGCGGTGCAAGGGCCGTTCGCGCCTCTTGGCGCGGACGGCGCCGCCGCGCCGCTCGCCGCCGCCGCGCCCCACCCGCGCCCGCCCTCTGCCGGCGGCGGGTTCGGGGGCGGCGGGGTGGGCGGCGGGTTTGGTCAGTGCGGCGGCGCGAGTGGAGGCGGCGGCGGGGGCGGCGTCGAGTCGCGCGTGCTTTCCGTCTGCGCCCTCCCGCTCAGGAGCGGCTCCAACTTGGTCTGCCTCGGCACCGACCGCGGCGAAGTGCTGCTCTGCCTGGTGATGCCTCTCCCCCCCTCTGTCCCCCACCTCCTGCACACCACCACATCCACCAGCACCCTCCGCCCTCTGTCCCCCCCCTCCTGCCCCCCCTCCTGCCCCCCCCTCCCCGACCCCCCCCCTCCCCGACCCCGCCCCTCCCCGGCCCTACAGGTCACCTCCCCCCTCTGCCCCCTCTGGGAGGCCTCCGCCCCCCTCCTCGAAGAGGCGGACAGAGAGGAGTCCGGCGCAGCGCACCCCGCCGCAGACGCGCCTCCTCCGCCCCCCTCTCTCCTCCTGCTGAGCCGCGTCCTCCCGTCCGCTCCTCCGCCGCCGCTCCTCCCCCCTCCCTCCCTCGTCTCGCCGCGCGCCGCCGGCCTGAGAGCGCCGGAGGCTGGCGAGAGGCGTGGCCCCGCACCGCCGCTGGCTTGGATGCGGCTTCTCTCGGACCCGCTCCGCTCGGGCCGCTTGTACGTGCAGACCGACGCCGGCGTCGAGGCTCGTCGCGAGTCCGCGAGTCCGAGAGCCGCGCCACCCCTCCACCGCCTCGCACTCGTGCAAGACTTGCGTGCCGTAGGCCGCCTCGCTCGAGTGGTGGGAGAATATACAAGAATAATAATAATAATATGAAGACTTGCGTGCCGTAGGCCGCCTCGCTCGAGTGGGTGGAGGCGTGGGCAGACTTCCTCGCGCTGCCGCCTAGCGAGCCGCCCGCCCCGCCGCCGCCCGCCCCGCCCGCCTCGCTGCCGACGGCGCGGCTCCTCCCTCGCCGCACCGCGGGAGGGGGCTGGACGCCCGCCGGCGGCCGCAGCGGCGGCGGCGTCGTCGGCGCCTCCTCCGTGGGCGACGGCGGCCGTGTCTCCGGACGGTTGCCTCTCAGCGTGTCCGTCCCTTTGCTGCAGGCGCCGCCGTGGTGTACGACCCCGGCCGCGGTGAGGCGCTCGTTGCGGTCGGATCCGACGGGCGCGCGATACGCGTGCCGCTCGACGACGTCGCCGCCGCAGAGACGACACTCTCGCGCGCGCTCGCCGCCGCCGCGCCCGCCGCGCCGTCGTCGGCCGCAACGCCCGCCGCGGGCGTGTTCGCTAAGGGCCCCGCGGCGGCCGGTGGCGGTGCGGGCGGGGGCGAGGCGCTCGCGGCGCTGCACGCCGCCTCCCTCTCCCGGGCCCGCCTCTCTCCGGCTGCGCTGTCGCAGCTGTCCGAGCTGCCCGCCCCGCTGCAGGCTGCCTTTACTTAGTCACCACTAGTCTTCATTAGCTG